>NC_041335.1:5475008-5775008 GCF_004354835.1 Perca flavescens
AACAATGTAATGTTACAGTAAAACAGAAAATATTGATTGGGCAAAACATCACGTTAGTAAGAGTAGCTCAGTGTTGTATACAGTAGCATGAAACAAGAAAACAAAAGTACAAACATATGTAACCAAAGATATAATTTTTAGAATAAAGAATATGTGTATGTGTTTGTGTGTGTGCGTGTGTGTGTTGTGAATGTTTGTGCATGCTTGTGTGTCGGGGCAGGGGGGTGTGTGAGATGGCTCTCCTTCTTACTCTTCTTCCCTCCTCCTCCTCCTCGTTGTTATCCCCTGTCTCTTCCTCCTACTCCCCTTGCTCTCTGTCTATTGTTGGCATCCATAGTTCAAAACAGGTAATCTGACCTTTGACCTTTGTATAGGCCTATACTAAAGCAATGATTGGTAAGTGTTCAGTTATGACATAATGTGTTTGCAAATGTGAGGAGTGTGTGTGTGTGTCCTGGTAAATGTAGCATTTTGATTGGTTGTGTTTAGAAATGGATAGCAAGTCACTTCCTGTTAGATTTTTGTGTTTTAGGTAGAGAATTGTGTGTAATGTTTTGAAAAAAGTGTTTTATGCAATTGAAAGCTGAGTGAAAGGCTGAGAAATAGCTAATGGTTTTGGAGATTTGCTGTGTAGTTTTGCACGTTGAGTGAGAGGTTTCAAAAATCGTGTGACATGAAAAGATTTTGTGTGTAAGCAGTTGGAAAAGTTGCCAAACTTTCTTTTACTTTGCTCTTACCTTTATTAAACCACCTCTCTATTTATCCACTCTTATTGTACTTTACTGAAGGTTTATTGGGCCTATTTGATAAGGCTTTTTTTTATTTTATTTATTTTTTTAAATAACAATTTTATTTCTACAGGTGGCCTTCTCCCACTCATCTCTGGGTCTGGTTGACCATTCTCCCATGTTCTGTAGCAGTTTTTGTATCGGCTGGGACTGTCCTGCAGCTTTGTGACAAGTATGCCCATTACACTTTACTATAGGTACACACCACTGGTGTTGGCCCCAGGGGGAGGGGTTGAGGGGATGGCAAACCATCGCTCCCCTTCTGCCCCTCCACCTGTGGCTAACAGCCAACCTCAAAACATTACTGTCAGGGTTGCAGCAGGTGGACCCAAATGCAAGACTCTTCCAGCAAATGTGCAGAACAAACTCTTTATTTTAACTCACACAACTAACAAACTCAAAACTACAAACAACCAGGACTCACACAGGACAGACAGAGAATGACGAACCGACAAGAGACAAAAGGAAACAGAGAGACTAAATACGCAGGGTAACGAGGATTAACAAGGAACAGGAGGCACAACAGGTGAAACAAATCAGACAATCACAAGGGAGGGAAAACCAAGGACAGGAAGTAAGCTAGACAAGACAAGGGAGACAAGACGGACTTCAAAATAAAACAGGTAACAGAACATAACAGAACCCACAATCATGACAATTACAGTTAACCATAATTTCCACCACACCAAAGCATATTTTAAACTCCTACAGGCCATATGCCATTCAGAAATCATAAATAACACTACACATAGGCATCTTTCCACAAGGAATGATGAGACAAATTAATAGACTAATATCCTTCATCAAACCCTCCTCACCAAACAATAACACATTAGAACTGGTCAAACTCAACACAGACACATGGATGAACAATAACATGAATATACTCAGAGATCACTATGACACATTTATTGCCACACAGCTGCAGGACCTTCCACCTTTCGCACAGGCATCGTTTAACAAGGCACTTCAGTGGGGAAGGGCTAGATACAGGAGGAAACTCACGGCCTCCTCTGTCTTCACACTGAGGGACCCACCTTCCTCTTCGTCACTCCTCCTTCCTCCCCCTACTATCCTTCCTCACCCTACTCCTTCTATAACTATCCCTCCCCTATCTCTCTCCAAATCCTCTCACCCTAACCTTACCCTTCCTTCCTCCACCCTCCTTCCGACCCTACTTACCTCCTCCTCTCATCCCTCTCCCCTTCCCTCTCCCCATACCTCTCCTCCTCTTTCCTCCCTCCCTCCTTCCCCTCCCCCTACTTCCCCCTTCTCCCCTCCACCACTTCTTTCTGACGCACAACCTAGCCCTTCAGGCCTCTGTACGCTGGGGTTGGAGGCGCCCGGGGGGCCAGGCGAGGAGATTCAGCTCCCAATTCTGCCAAAGCGAAACCCAAGATGCAACGTGAGGGTGGAGCTAAATCCATTGTCATTGTCTTTCTGCTGTTTTCTCCCTCACACCCACACAGCTGGAGATACTGGAAAAGGGACTCACTTTCATCCCAACACCAAAACCTCCCACCCGGCTGGAGCTCAGGGGGGACCTACACACCTTTCACAGGAGGCTTAAACTTTTGGACCATTTTCAGGGGGGCACAGAGGCAGGAGCCTACCGGACCGTCTTACTGGGAACCACACACAGACACATTAACACCACAAATTGCACAATTAATCAATAAAAACAACCAAGCACTCACACATTGGCGCCCCTTTCCACACAGAACACCCAACATTAGTCAGGAACACAAAGAAATTATTAAATCATTAGGTAATAACAAATACATAGTCATAAAATCAGCAGACAAAGGGGGCCAAATAGTCATACAGGATAAAAACAATTACATTTTAGAAGCCAACAGACAAATAACAACACATATTAAAGACCACTCACTCACCCATTACAATTAGAAACACAAACACTTATCAGGGACATTACAGATGACCTTTATCAAAACAAATACAAAACAGAAAAAATACCTGGACGGTCCGGATGAGCCCAGGCCTCGCCTCTTCTATCTCATAACGAAAATCCACAAGCCTCCTGTGACTTGGACGGTCCCCTCTGTTGTTCCGGTCGGCAGACCAATAGCAAGTGACTGCAGATCAGAATCATATAACATCACAGAATACATAGACCATTTTATTAACCCACTTTCTAAACTTCACCCTAGCTATATCCAAGACACATATGAATTTGTTAATAAAGTAAAAAACCTTTAGTTACCCGGTCACAAAACTCCTTTTTTCAATAGATATAGACACAAATATAGAAACACCACTTAGCCTCTCTGCAATAAAACACATTTTTGATAAATACCCAGACCCATCCAGACCTGACAGCCAAATTTTACAGTTACTCCATATCACACTCACTGGAAATGACTTCATGTTCAACAATAACCATTATCTCCAGCTTTCTGGGTGTGCTATGGGCCGGAAGTATTCACCATCCTACGCTGATATTTACCTGGCCCATTGGGTGGCAACAGCTTTCCATAAACTAACCATTAAACCTCTGCTTGATTTCTGGTACTTGGACGACATCTTCAGCCTTTGGGATAACACTGAACACTGAACTTTTTTAACCTTTCTTGACATTCTCGTTATGGTCAAGCCCCAGCGTATATTGCTGAACTACTAAAGCCGCACGCTCCTCTGAGGTCGTTAAGGTCTGCTGACTAGCTACTCCTTGTTGTCCCTAGAACGCACATTATCCTTAAACAGAAACATCTTTAGAGGAGTTTCTTGAAGGAAATGACTGTAAAGCTATTTTAACGATGGAAACAAGCTGTACACACCGCAAGAAGCTGTTTAGAGCACCTTAAACATGATTCTGACATTGAAACTTCCTTTATAACAGATTCATGAAGGAAATTACTGACAAGCTATTTCAGATACGGAAACAAGCTTGACACGCTGCAAGAAGCTATTAGAACCCTTGAACATTTTTCTGAAACAGAAACATCTTTATAAGAGATTCTTGAAGATGTAAAGCTATTTTAGCAATGGAAACAAGCTTTAAACTCCGCAAGAAGCTGTTTAGAGCACCTTGAACATGATTCTCAAACAGAAACATCCTTATAAGAGATTCGACAAGGAAATTACTGACAAGCTATTTTAGCGATGGAAACAAGCTTTACAACCCGCAAAAAGCTGTTTAGAGCACCTTACACATGATTCTGACATAGAAACATCTGATAAGAGATTATTGAACGAAATGAACGCAGCTGATCGAGCATTCTCAGTCGTGGCCCCAAGGTCGTGGAATGAATTGCCTCTGCATGTCAGATTGGCCCCCAGCGTTCACAGTTTTAAATCACGACTTAAAACTCACTTTTATTTTTGGCCTTTAAACCTGCTTGAGAGTTGTATTGTGTATTTTATTTTTCTAGTCTGTTATTTGTTTTAAATGTTTGTTTTGTTACTTCCGTGTTTATAATCATGTCAATGTCCAGCACTTTGTTCAACCTGGTTGTTTTAAATTTGCTTTACAAATAAAGTTGGATTGGATTGGATTGGATTCGTAATTCACATCACCCTAAAATAAAACTCAAACATAACCTACAACCCGTTACAGTGGAGTTCCTGGACACATGGGTCTTCTTCTGCAGTGACCAGACGAAAACACTAGGACACCGACCGCCATGCACTTCTACATAAGACCAGCTATCACCCTAAACACACGTACAGAGGCCTCATTAAGTCCCAGCTGGTACGCTTCCACAGAATTTTCTCCTTCCCCGAGCATGTGGAGGAGGTTACTAGTACACTTTTTTTAGTGCGATGAGGTTGAGGGGTTACTCGAGGCGCTTCCTTAGAGGTATGAAGGCGGAGGTCATCGGCAAGTTTAAAAACAAAGAAGAAACCATCCAACTCCACCCTCGTTCCCCTGGTAATTACCTACTCAGAAAATCTGAGGAATTTTATACCTACCATCAAAAGGAATTTCCAGGGGGTGGGGGAAGAGTGTGACGTGCTAAGGGACTGCCGTATGATCTCCGCCTACAATAAGAAGACTGACCCTAGGGAAGCGTTTCGGGGCTCGGATGTTGGTTTTATACGTCTCCCCCACATTTTTTATCCATATAGCAAGGTTGGTTTTAACCCGGGGCAGGTCCTGCAGCACAGAACTATTAATGTGGTTTATGCAATTAGTTGCAGGTCCTGCAACACACTACCATCAATGTGGTTTATGCAATTAAGTGCAGGGCTTGCCACAAATTGTATGTGGGGGAGACAAGGAATGCATTATATCTTAGAATCAAACAACACCAATACATTTTAAATAAGGGCAATGGCACAACTGTTTTATATGAACATTTTTAAACTCCATGGCTCCCAGAATGTATAGAGCATGGGCCTGGAGAGCAACAAAGCTTGGACCACAGCTCAGCATTTGGCGGCGGAGAGGAAGTGGATCCATTTTTTAAAAACCATAGACCCTACGGGTCTGAACGAAAAACAGTAAATGGACCTACTTCTCTTTTTAATCTAGTTTTTACAACACATATTGTTTTGAATATTTACCTCCCACTGCTCTGGTTCCCGCTCTCCTTAAGTTTTACCTGGACCTCCTCTGCAATGCATCAAATCTAACTTTTAACCCCCCTGCATGCCTTTTTTTCCTTTCCTTGTTTTTATTTGTTTTCTATTTGTATGACCTTTGTATTGTTTTGTATTAATTTTAATTGTTAAAATATGTCTATATATGTCTTTTAGTATGCTTTTAAGATCATATTATTCCTTCCTCTTTTCCGGGGTTTAATTTTTACCTGCAGAGGGGGTTCTACCTAAGATTTTAAATGATTATTTTTCCCACTGTTTTAAATAAATATTTCAAATATGCCTTGGTTTACCTTTTGTACATTTTTTTTTTTTTTCCTGGCTCATTTATATTTGAAAATATACAACGGGAATTACTTACCTGAGATTTTAACATGATAAAACACATGCCATTTGTTTTATGCGTTTTACTAACAGTGTGATTTTATTCAATGATGTATTTTTAACTTTGCATGTTTATGGCACTTTTTACTTATGAAGTACTTTCTTTTAAAAGCACTTACTTTTACTAATGTTAAATGGTGTATGCTTACATATTCTTTTAAAACTCAAGGGTAAGTAATTCTGACAATATTTTAGATCTTTTAAATGTGTTTAATTTTAACCCACACAGGCTGCCTCATCACCAAGCAAGTGATCCAATGAAATGAATGACGTTTGCGCGCAAGCTTTTCAAGCAAGCTCAATGACACAGACACAGAGTGTAGCTATTAGCTAGCTAATTCTGCAGCTTGTTTTCATTTACATTCAGCAAGAAACGCTCCGAGGAGCAGGAGGAGGACAATTTAAGTAACGCGGTTACAAGTGACGAGTTACCATCCTGCTCGGCCGCACTCTCCCCATCAAGTCCCCCCATAGCCACCCCCTCACACCATCAAAGCAAGTAGTGTCTTAACGTTATTAGTGTCTGGCTGTCTGAATGTAGGAGGAACCTGAATACATTTTTTTTGGCTTATTTTAATTGGCCCGTCCAGTTTTCTGGAGGCCCACCTACAATCAAAATCCTGGCGCCGCTAGGGCCTGCCACACACCAGCTGAGTGAGTGTGGATAAGTTGCGGCTTTCGTCGCTGTTTGTGACTTTGCCTGAGATTGAGTGACAAGTGTACTCGCCCTGTTGTTTATCTGGTTGCCATGACTTTGCTAGCGATGACGTCCTGTCACTGTTCCAGAGGGGAGAGAGAGCGGATGACAGTTCCCTTGAGTACAGTAGAGCACACGGCTCTGTAGAGTTGTGTAATTATAACTTTATAAACTACATATACATAGCGGAAACCCTGTTGTGCGTCTGCCATATTTCTGATACTGTGGCAGCAGAAATCATAGAGGAAACACTGGGTAGCTTTTGCGCCTATTATTATTATTATTATTATTATAGCTACATGTTGAATCGGCTGCAGAGCTACTCTGACAGTTTTATATTTTTATAAAGATACCCATTTTATAATAGGCCTACCCATAATACTTTTATAACAGTACCCATAATAATTTGGAATATTTTTTGTTTTTTCTTTCCTTTATTTTTACTGCACAACCTCCCGGCCCCCATTGTGAAAACCTTTGGCCTAGGCTATTTCATTATATTTTATCCAGACAATGCATAGTATTAATTATTGCACACACACACACACACACACACACACACACACACACACACACAAAGAAATACTGAATTAAATAAAAAAATATATATTTGTACAAATGTATGTGTCATTTATCAGATCCAAGTCCATCCCCACCCAAACCCCTGCCGCCAAAATCTCACTCTGAACTCTGTTCAAAACTTGAGATCCCTGCTGATGTCAGTTCTAGATTAGAGGCTGAAGTAGCCAACAAGAATCTGCTAATGAGCTACAAATGGACCTACATAACGAAGTTCATTCACTGCTGGCTACAAGTTAGCAAACAATGCTAGCCGGATCCAGATCCCTTGGCGTTCTGCCGTAAACCATTTAAATCTGAGCACGCGCAGCACACATCTGAACTCGACAGGTAGTGACAGCCATCACACACTACACACACTGTAACCTCCACAGTCTCCGTAGCGTGAGGAATACACAACAGTAACGAGTAACGATGCAGCACATAAAAAATTTATCGGAGTAAAAGTATTAAACTCATCGAAAATATGTACTCAAGTAAAAGTGGAAGTAGGAGAAAAAAATAATACTCCAGTAGAGTACATATACAGCTTTTTAGTACTTAAGTACAGTAGTGAAGTAGTTTTACTTTGTTACTATACAGCTCTGGCTAGCGGTTAGCCAAATTAGCTGTTAGCTAAACTAACGTTAGCGCCCTTTATTCAGTGGTGCGCTTTAGTGGTTTATGGGATGAGTAGCTCCTTCGCTCGATAATAAAAATATGTACACAGTCTTTTACCTTTGACTTTTTGGGATTTTCTATTCGTTTTTTCACTCTAAATGATACGTTATATGCTTATGAGTCACGTGGTAGCTGGTTAGCCTAAGGCACGGTCTAAAACTCTTTATATACGTCAATGGGAGAAATGAACGGGAAACTTACCTCCAGAACCCAAGGTCTCTCGGAGGAGGGGCGGGACTGTTGAGCTCTATTCTTCTCTGTCATAGACCTGTTATCAAAAACTAAAAAGACATCACTGCACTTGGCTCCTTTTTTACCATGAACATGGACATTGCTAGCCTGGCTCCGCCCTCCTACGTACTTACGCTCAATTTTAATTTTCCTTCACTACTCCGTCTGGGTTTGCGGTATATTCTTGGGTTTTCTCTGGCCAAATATTGGGCAGACCAGGCTACTGTACCAGAGTCTGGTAGGACCAGGCTACTGTACCAGAGTCTGGTAGGACCAGGCTAGTGTACCAGAGTCTGGTAGGACCAGGCTAGTGTACCAGAGTCTAGTAGGACCAGGCTAGTGTACCAGAGTCTGGTAGGACCAGGCTAGTGGACCAGAGTCTGTTAGGACCAGGCTAATGTACCAGAGTCTGGTAGGACCAGGCTAGTGGACCAGAGTCTGGTAGGACCAGGCTAATATACCAGAGTCTGGTAGGACCAGGCTAGTGGACCAGAGTCTGGTAGGACCAGGCTAATATACCAGAGTCTGGTAGGACCAGGCTAGTGGACCAGAGTCTGGTAGGACCAGGTAGGTTCTTCTTTCCTTTCCTACCTTCTTCTTTTTGTCCTCATGCTCAGTGCGTCTCCACGGTTATGTGACTCTGGTCTTATTGTTGGATGGCTGCGTTTGAGGGACAGACGGAGTCGTCATAGTTACTGGCCGTGTGTTCGGTGTGTCTGGTTCGCTCTTCTTCTGCCTGGAACAAATTGGTTTGTTCTTCTTCAGTGGTGGCGAATCTTCAGACTTCAGACAAACACACTGAGTCAGAGAGCTTCCTGTGGAGCGTCCCGCTGTTTCTGTTTCTACGGGAGATGAAGGTCAGAGAGCCGAGATGAGAAAGGTCACATCATCTTTATTATCATCATCATCATCATCATCATCATCATCATCTTCATCATCTAACAGGAAGTCAGCTGACTTCACTTCACCGAGAGAAAGCATCTGGAAACTAACTTCTGCTAATTGATCATCATTAGATGTCACACACACACACACACACACACACACACACACACACACAGAGACAGACAGACAGACAGACAGACAGACAGACAGACAGACACACACAGACACACACAGACACAGAGACACACACACACACACACACACACACACACACACACACACACACACACACACACACACACACACACACAGACATAGAGACACACACACACACACACACACACACACACACACACAGACACACACACACACACACACACACACACACACACCCCCGATATATAAAGGAGAAACCGCTCCAGTGTTGGTATTTGGCCGAGACTCCGAGACAGACGTAGCGCTGCAGGACATCAGGTGAGAGAAACATTTTTATGAATCATCTACGAACAACGGAAATATAACTTACAGTTTTTTTCGATTGCTAAACGACTGCACAGCAGCAGTTCATGTGGACCAAACTCTAGTTCGTTTTTCATTGCTTGAACACAGTTTTCAAAACTCTACACACTTATCCCATGACTTTAACCATAACGTGCACAACACTGTAGATTTACAGCACTTTGTTCAAATGCTAACACACTGCTGTCAAAACTGTTAACCACACATTCAAAACAGAATAGATTTCAGTCTGGTGCCTATCAAACACTGCTGATTGCAATTTTAGCTGAAAGCCTAAGCAGGTGTCTTGTTTTAGACTAGTTAGTGAACATATACGGTATTTATACAGAGAAAGCTCAGAAAGCCTTTTTTTGTATACAAACACCAAATAAGAATGAAACAATTATACACTGTACCGTTTGAGAGAAACAGGTAAAATATCAATGATACCAATATGTCCAGGTAAGATGTCTGAGGTTATGTACACAGCTATAAAAAAAGTGAAAAACACTATATCTTTACAATAGTAAAACTGTGTTCTTACTGTTTTTCAGAAAGTAATGGCGGTGAAAGCAATAGAAACACCACATTCATTTTTATTTAGAGATGATGCAGACATCCAATGTGATGAAGAAAACTTGCCACATGATGCTGGAGAGAGGCAGGATTAGTCACACTATTCTCTGTTACTTTTATGTACCTTTAGTTTTTTTCCCACAGTAATTCCATAAATTACTAGAGACAAAATACTTTATTGAAGAAAACTGCTGATTTTCATTCCTTATTTTTTACCTTATCTAAAAATTGGTATGCTATACAATCTATATTTTTTCCTTAAATAAACCGTTGAGTAGTGTCAAGTCACTCAAATTGTTCAAACTGTAAAGATGAAAAAGTTTGTAATTTCTGTTTTGGTGTTTGATGCTAGTTTTTTTACCCTCAGTGTGTTCTGAGTGACAGTGTGTGTTATCTCAGTGAGGATTGTATATATATCTTTTAGGAACCGGTATTTGGCTGCACTGAGCCTGTTTTGCAGGTGATGTGAACTGTTTAGCTCAGGTGACTGTTGGTAGTGCAGACTGTAGTTTGAGTTTTGCACATGTGACTCCAGTTGTGCCCACTGTCGTTTAGCAATCGGAACTGTAATACTCAAACTACTGCTATTTACCACGGACCCCCCGAATCCAGCATTCAGCTTTGGATTTAGCCGAATATTGGGCTTTTTGACGGGGTTGGGTTTCTTCCAACACGGTCTCACGGCAGCCCGTTATTTTTCATCTATTGATTCGTGTACACGGACATGATTATCTTGTTTGTTTCGTGTTGCTGAGAACGTAATGTATTTGTGCTGGTCAGCACGTAATGGGAAGCATCTATGAGGAGGTTGGGTTTTGGGGTTTCGGTAAAGAAGTCATGTCCTGGCTTGTGGCGTGTGGCGTGTTGTTTCGGGCCATGTTGTTTCGTGTCATGCCGTGGCATAAACACCGGGACACAAGAACGGGGGAAACAACATGCCACACGCCACAAGCCGGGACACGAGAACGGGGGAAACAACACACCACACGCCGAGACACGAGAACGGGGAAACGACACGCCACACGCCACACGCCACAAGCCACAAGCCACAAGCCACAAGCCACAAGCTGGGACACAAGAACGGGGGAAACGACACGCCATACGCCACACGCCGGGACACAAGAATGGGGAAAACGACACGCCACACGCCGGGACACGAGAACGGGGGAAACGACACGCCAGGACACGAGAACGGGGGAAACGACACGCCACACGCCGGGACACGAGAACGGGGGAAACGACATGCCAAACGCCAAACGCCACACGCCACACGCCGGGACACGAGAACGGGGGAAACGACACGCCACACACCGGGACACGAGAACGGGGGAAACGACACGCCACACGCCACACGCCACATGCCACACGCCACACGCCACGTTTGGCTCTTTGTGAAGGCGGTCGCATTCCAATCTTATCTTTTTCGGCTCCCTGAACCAGCGCTGGCCTTGGCCGAGGCCGATGTTGAATAATCACCTCCTCCTGGAGCACTGCAGCGAGGCACACTCTTGCGTTCCCTACGCGATTCCCAAAGACACCTGTTGATTGTTGACTCGGACTGGGTCCTGTTTCAAGGCTGACACCATGGCAACCGGCTGTGTATTGCAATGACAATCGTGCAGACTGAGAAAACCAGATTACGGGGGCCAGATGTAGCTTGACTACTCAGGCCTACATACACACGAACTCTTACATATATACAGATATGAAAATCACCCCCCACCCCCAATCCAGCGCCTTCACCGCTTCTACCCCCAGTGAGGCGGGCGGGTCTGTGACCAGCGCCTTTGTTTGGCTGCAGGACCAGATGTCTGCTTGCCTGTGCTGGACTACCTTGGATTGGATTGGGGGAAACGACACGCCACACGCCACACGCCACACGCCACACGCCACACGCCACACGCCACAAGCCACACGCCACAAGCCGGAACATGAGAACGGGGGAAACAACACGCCACACACCGGAACACGAGAACGGGGGAAACGACACGTCACACGCCACACGCCACACACCAGGACACAACAACGGGGAAACCGCACGCCACACACCACACGCCGGAACACGAGAATGGGGGAAATGACACGCCACACGCCGGGACACGACAACAGGGAAACAACACGCCACACGCCACACACCGGGACACAACAACGGGGAAACCACACGCCGGGACACGTTGATCTATTTTATATATGTCAATGGGGTCAAGGCCCAGATATAACTATGCTAGGCGTCCGCAAGATGCATTCAGCCCATGAACGAGGGTCCAGGTTATCACCTGACAGGCAGGACAGCAGTAGCTCACCCGCTGGCCCAGGAATATATTCCTTCCCAGAGAGCCACACTGGGAAATAAGATTCATATCAAAGGCCAAGCAATGTTTAGTTTATTGATATGCTTTTATTTAATCGAAAAAGTCAAATATCCTTGACTGTATTATTGCATGTCTTCTCACTTACAGTTTGGTCGACATAATTTCCTAAAAAAGTCAGGAAAAAGTGACAAAAACTTCGCAAAAAGTGATGTGTATGTATATTTGGGCCTTTAATAGGTTATTATGGGCGTTAATTGTGACATTGAGCTGTCTCTGTGTTTCTCTTGTTCCCGTCAGGTATACTGTCTGAGATGAAGCTGAACGTGTTGTTGGGGGTCGGGGCTCTGCTCGCCGTCTTCCTCCCTCGCTCTGCTGACTGTCACCCCGCCGATGCAGACGACGCTGTTGCCACGCCAACAGGCCTACGCCTCCCGCGGCCGCTGCTGCTCCATCTCGGGGAGGAGTTCTCCCTCCGGCTGGGGGAAGGCTCTGCTGCCTCCTCTCCCTCTCCCTCTTCCTCTTCCTCTTCCTCGGCGGTGAACGTGGCGCTGCTGCGGCTGACGCAGCGCCTCCTGCAGGCGCGCGCCGAGCAGCAGGAAGAGGAGAAGAAGAAGCGGTCTGAGGAGTCTCCCATCTCTCTGGACCTGACCTTCCACCTGCTGAGAGAAGTTCTGCAGATGGCGCTCGCCGAGCAGCAGGCGCTGCAGGCTGACAGCAACCGCAGGATGATGGACACAGCCGGGAAATGATCCAGGACGCTCTGCACCTCCTGACCCTCACCGTAACCAGAGCCCGTCTACGGAGAGCCATTTCACTTCCCATTAAGCCCCATTGTACCGAATTTGGTTGCAGTTCCCCCATAGTTCCACTGGGGGTGATCGCAGGAGAGTGCTAAATGAATGGGAGTCTATGGAGCTAGACGGCTAAATTTGTCTCTTTCGCCTGATTGTCGTTAAGAAATCTCAGATTTGATTGTAGTTTTTGCAAGTTGGATTATAGGTCGAAAGTTGAATGAACCAGTACTTATGTCCTTTGGATTGCTTACAGGTTGAGTTGTTGTTGCCCATAACACGCTAGCATTCTGCTAATGAATGCTGATTGGTCAGTGAAGGACTGATTACGACCAGAGGTTCCCACTTGATGGCATCCACATTCTCTGAAGTGACTCAGAGCCGTAAAGCAGTATCTCTGGCTATATATGTGTATGACGTCATTGACATTTTAAAAAGGCTTTTTAGAACAAACAAAAAAAACACAAAAATCTAACACCCAGCAGTGTGTATTTTCTCAGCCTCCCCTTTCGAATGCAACATTAAAATTACTAGACAAAAAATTATATCCTGAGAAAAGTGGATTTTGAGGGCAATAACTCCATAGAGTCCCATTCATTCTGCACTGGCCCGTGAGCTCCATAGACCACCATTCATTCTGCACTGGCGGTGAGCTCCATAGACCACCACTCATTCTGCACTGGCCGTGAGCTCCATAGACCACCATTCATTCTGCACTGGCCGTGAGCTCCATAGACCACCGTTCATTCTGCACTGGCCCGTGAGCGCCCCCTCTAGTGGAAAGAGAGTGGAACTGCAACCAGTTCAGAAGCCGGAAGCGTACCGAGAGAGTGGAACTTTTTTATTAGATTCATTATTAGATATTCTCTGCCGTAACCTGGGGACTTTCTACTTCCTGTCCAGTGTTTTTATCATTTTATGGTTTTCATTAAAGCTGCACCTGCTGATTATTAAACTGATGTTGCCCAAACCCAAATGATTCAGAGAACTTTCTGTACTTTCTGTCCAGTGGTTTTATGTTTTTCATCCAGTTTTGGGAGTAACAAAATATAGGAAAGTATAATCATAAACAAGATTACGGTGGTACATTTAAATTAGCTGATACATGGTTAAACCTCATTAGCTCTTACCAGCGTATGTACCTTACACTTCGGAAAGTCCACAATGTACAATGGAAGGTGCATAATTGTACCTTACACAGCCTCTGGAGCAGTCTAGCTGCAAAGAATAAATCTGCATGGTTACTTGGCTGGGTTTAATTCAACCTGCTTTTGTGCAACCAAATCTAAGTCTTAGATCTTAGATCTAAATCTAAATCTAAACTAAATTCATCCAGGATAACTTGAATATCCCGGCTTAATCCCTTATCCTGGGGCCTGTTTCACAAAAGCAGAATATATAAATCCAGGATAACTGATAAAGCGAGGCTTGACCTAGTCTAATCTGTGCAGCCTGGCTTGGTGCGTTTCACAAAGGCCAAGCCGGCTGAAGAGGAGCGACTCGGTTGAGCCAGGCTGAAGTTATTCAGATAGATGCGCGTCCACAGCTTTCCTCAAAAGACCGCGAGGTCGATCACAGATTTACTGATGCCAAAATGGAGAATACGCATTGTTCATACTTTATACAGAGTGAGCAGCAGCTTCTTGTGGAAGTATGTGTGAAACACACTATAAGAAAAGAAACATGGCCGTTGTAATGAAACAGCGAGAGAAAGCGTAGCAGACGATCACGGACCGACTGAAATCGTAATTGTAGCATTAATATATACATTAACTGACCACGGCTCTGAATTGAAGCCGTCATAATAATACCATTCAAGGATTAGGCTACTAATCATTTGCACAAATTAACAGTTGTACTCTTTGCCTTAAAAGTAAGCAGAAGATAATGTTACCATGAAGATACATTTTCTACAACGCTAGAATATGATGCGTAAATATGTCTTTCACTCTATTCCTCTCCCTCTCTCTCATGGGCTAAAATATAAATGTCCTAAGTCATATTAACTTCCACTGCTTGCTTTTAATGCAAAGTGTACAACTGTTCATTTTTGCAAATGACAGTGACTCATTGAATGGTTTCAGTTAAGAGCAGTAGTTCTTAAATGTATATTTTTGGACTATCATTCAGTCTGTCCGCTATTATCTGCCACACTTTTTCGCGTTTTTAAAAAAACATTTTTTTTTTTATAGAGGACGAGTTTCCTTCTCTACATATTATATGCCTTGCTCCCTCATATATATGGGCATATAAAATAAAGACACTGAAAAAATTGGACTCTAAAATCTAGAAACTATAAAGATAATAAAGTGATAAATTGCTGCTGGTGCCACTTCTCGTGGGCGTAGAGTCCGATCCTTGAGCCGAACACTCGTCCGCAGATGGAGCATGGGAAACCAGATGCCAGGGGGGTACCAGCCGCCCGCTGTCTCTTGATGCGACTCTCGGATCGTCTGTCTTGGCTGGTTTGGTGTATTTGAGAGACTGCAGTGGCACAGGTGACCTGCCAGGCTGATCTGTCGAGTGCCAGAGATTCAAGCTGCGTGAGAGGGATGTTCGCTCAATTTAGGAGGTCCCTGGTGTAGTCCTTAAAGCGCCGCTTTTGCCCTCCAGCAGAGCGCTTAGCGCCCATTAGTTGACTGTAGAGGACATGACGGGGCAGGCGGTGTTCAGGCATGCGTATGGTGTGCCCTATCCAGCGCAGATGTTTTTTGGCCACCGCTGCTTCCATACAGATTGAGTCAGTGTTGCTGAGGATGTCTGGATGGGGGATTCGAGCTTCCCAGGACAAGCTGAGGATCTTCTGTAGGCAGCCTATATGGATGGCCTCTAGGTTGGTGATGTGCTGGCTGTATGGCATCCAAGACTCTGCCCCATAGAGCAGAGTGGAGAGACATACTGCGTTGGAAACAACCACCTTGGTGCTGATCTTCATGTTACGGTTTTACCTCATTATCAAAAGATGATGAGGCTTTATTTATCCGGGTGTGTATTTCTGTGTCAAGGGAGCAGCATGAGGACAAAGTGGAGCCGAGGTAAGTGAAGGGGTCCACTGTTTTAAGTCGAAAAACTCTATCTGGAGTTCTCCCGTGAGAACTCTGGCTTGCATCCCGTCATGCAACTGCTGTAGGATGCAGAGAAACTTGGGTGGTACCCCAAGTCTGGAGAGGTGTTTCCAGAGCAGCTCACGGTTGATGGTGTCAAAAGCTTTGCTGAGGTCGATGAAGGCTACACTGTTAATTATTTGACTGTAAATTTACAATACATTGCAGGTTACCAGTTGTGTGGAACGATGTGACAGTTATCGAGGCATAGTAACGCTTTTTCTTTTAAAGCCCGATAACTACACTGTTAATTATTTGACTCATAGGTTAAAATAATATAAATAAAATAATATAAATATTGTATTATAACTATTAATAGGTTCAAAGGAATTAAAATACTTCCCTATGGTTTAGAGCATCTGACTCCTTGATCAGAAAGGCTTTTGAACAACATGTCCCTACATGCTAACACCAGGGAAGCCTGTAATCTTGGCTGCCGATAATGTTAATTTCTCCCCAATTTCAGATCACATTCCTGCTGGAACATGTCTGGTTGTTTAGTTTTTGGTTTAAAAGTTTTTGGTTTAAAAGATCAGATGCCAATGATGCAGACACCTGGAAACACTGACCAATGAGAGCAGACTGTGCTTTTTAGGAAGGATTTTAAAGAGACAGCTCTACAACAGAGAGTACAGGTGCTGCACACATGGGCCGTATATGAAAAATAAAGTGTCTCTTGAACATTAAAGCATGTAAAATGTTCTAGAAGAAGCACAAAACAGAAGTATGAACCTGAAAATAACCTTTATAACTCACCTAAACTGCCTACTATGATGTTTTTAATCAATATCGCCCCCCAGTGTTGGACTTGTTACCAGTTTGGTAAAGTGGTTTTCAGACTCTGTGGCGCAACGGTAGCGCGTCTGACTCCAGATCAGAAGGTTGCGTGTTCAAATCACGTCAGGGTCAATGTTTCTGTTTCTCTGTCTCCATTGTACAATAGTCACACAAGATAGGTTGGTATCTTGATCACATGCTGGAGATTTTATCACATCAGGAACTGGAAAATGGGCTCTGAATTACTGGACAATGAAATTACTCGACTAGCAATTAAACTCACAATCCTTACTAGAACTTTAAAATACTTTTTTTCACATCAAGAACTCAAAAGTGGCCATTAAACTGGAAACTAAAATTATAAACGGTTCCACTTTGTGAAATTATGATTCAATTTCGTTAGCATTGTGAGATAGGACATGGCCTTGGTGAAGGTCTGTGCTCTCCTAGTGTCCTTCTGGTATTGTATAATGTAATCCATTTACCAGCACAAGTGTTTAGTTTGTTAATTAATGAGTGGTGATTGGAAAGAGACTCTGTAGCTCAACGGTAGAGCATCTGACTCCAGATCAGAAGGCTAAATACATGTAGCTACATGCTAACACCAGGGAAGCCTGTAATCTTGGCTGCCGATAATGTTAATTTCTCCCCAATTTCAGATCACATTCCTGCTGGAACATGTCTGGTTGTTTAGTTTTTGGTTTAAAAGCTTCAGATGCCAATGATGCAGACACCTGGAAACACTGACCAATGAGAGCAGACTGTGCTTTTTAGGAAGGATTTTAAAGAGACAGCTCTACAACAGAGAGTACAGGTGCTGCACACATGGGCCGTATATGAAAAATAAAGTGTCTCTTGAACATTAAAGCATGTAAAATGTTCTAGAAGAAGCACAAAACAGAAGTATGAACCTAAAAATAACCTTTATAACTCACCTAAACTGCCTACTATGATGTTTTTAATCAATATCACCCCCCAGTGTTGGACTTGTTACCAGTTTGGTAAAGTGGTTTTCAGTGGCGCAACGGTAGCGCGTCTGACTCCAGATCAGAAGGTTGCGTGTTCAAATCATGTCAGGGTCAATGTTTCTGTTTCTCTGTCTCCATTGTACAATAGTCACGCAAGATAGGTTGGTATCTTGATCACATGCTGGAGATTTTATCACATCAGGAACTGGAAAATGGGCTCTGAATTACTGGACAATGAAATTACTCGACTAGCAATTAAACTCACAATCCTTACTAGAACTTTAAAATACTTTTTTTCACATCAAGAACTCAAAAGTGGCCATTAAACTGGAAACTAGAATTATAAACGGTTCCACTTTGTGAAATTATGATTCACTTTCGTTAGCATTGGGAGATAGGACATGGCCTTGGTGAAGGTCTGTGTCCTTCTGGTATTGTATAATGTAATCCATTTACCAGCACAAGTGTTTAGTTTGTTAATTAATGAGTGGTGATTGGAAAGAGACTCTGTAGCTCAACGGTAGAGCATCTGACTCCAGATCAGAAGGCTAAATACATGTAGCTACATGCTAACACCAGGGAAGCCTGTAATCTTGGCTGCCGATAATGTTAATTTCTCCCCAATTTCAGATCACATTCCTGCTGGAACATGTCTGGTTGTTTAGTTTTTGGTTTTAAAAGCTTCAGATGCCAATGATGCAGACACCTGGAAACACTGACCAATGAGAGCAGACTGGGCTTTTTAGGAAGGATTTTAAAGAGACAGCTCTACAACAGAGAGTACAGGTGCTGCACACATGGGCCGTATATGAAAAATAAAGTGTCTCTTGAACATTAAAGCATGTAAAATGTTCTAGAAGAAGCACAAAACAGAAGTATGAACCTGAAAATAACCTTTATAACTCACCTAAACTGCCTACTATGATGTTTTTAATCAATATCGCCCCCCAGTGTTGGACTTGTTACCAGTTTGGTAAAGTGGTTTTCAGACTCTGTGGCGCAACGGTAGCGCGTCTGACTCCAGATCAGAAGGTTGCGTGTTCAAATCACGTCAGGGTCAATGTTTCTTGTTTCTCTGTCTCCGTTGTACAATAGTCACACAAGATAGGTTGGTATCTTGATCACATGCTGGAGATTTTATCACATCAGGAACTGGAAAATGGGCTCTGAATTACTGGACAATGAAATTACTCGACTAGCAATTAAACTCACAATCCTTACTAGAACTTTAAAATACTTTTTTTCACATCAAGAACTCAAAAGTGGCCATTAAACTGGAAACTAGAATTATAAACGGTTCCACTTTGTGAAATTATGATTCACTTTCGTTAGCATTGTGAGATAGGACATGGCCTTGGTGAAGGTCTGTGCTCTCCTAGTGTCCTTCTGGTATTGTATAATGTAATCCATTTACCAGCACAAGTGTTTAGTTTGTTAATTAATGAGTGGTGATTGGAAAGAGACTCTGTAGCTCAACGGTAGAGCATCTGACTCCAGATCAGAAGGCTAAATACATGTAGCTACATGCTAACACCAGGAAGCCTGTAATCTTGGCTGCCGATAATGTTAATTTCTCCCCAATTTCAGATCACATTCCTGCTGGAACATGTCTGGTTGTTTAGTTTTTTTAAAAGTTTAAAAGACACCTTTGTTTCAGATGCCAATGATGCAGACACCTGGAAACACTGACCAATGAGAGCAGACTGTGCTTTTTAGGAAGGATTTTAAAGAGACAGCTCTACAACAGAGAGTACAGGTGCTGCACACATGGGCCGTATATGAAAAATAAAGTGTCTCTTGAACATTAAAGCATGTAAAATGTTCTAGAAGAAGCACAAAACAGAAGTATGAACCTGAAAATAACCTTTATAACTCACCTAAACTGCCTACTATGATGTTTTTAATCAATATCGCCCCCCAGTGTTGGACTTGTTACCAGTTTGGTAAAGTGGTTTTCAGACTCTGTGGCGCAACGGTAGCGCGTCTGACTCCAGATCAGAAGGTTGCGTGTTCAAATCATGTCAGGGTCAATGTTTCTGTTTCTCTGTCTCCATTGGACAATAGTCATGCAAGATAAGTTGGTATCTTGATCACATGCTGGAGATTTTATCACATCAGGAACTGGAAAATGGGCTCTGAATTACTGGACAATGAAATTACTCGACTAGCAATTAAACTCACAATCCTTACTAGAACTTTAAAATACTTTTTTTCACATCAAGAACTCAAAAGTGGCCATTAAACTGGAAACTAGAATTATAAACGGTTCCACTTTGTGAAATTATGATTCACTTTCGTTAGCATTGGGAGATAGGACATGGCCTTGGTGAAGGTCTGTGTCCTTCTGGTATTGTATAATGTAATCCATTTACCAGCACAAGTGTTTAGTTTGTTAATTAATGAGTGGTGATTGGAAAGAGACTCTGTAGCTCAACGGTAGAGCATCTGACTCCAGATCAGAAGGCTAAATACATGTAGCTACATGCTAACACCAGGGAAGCCTGTAATCTTGGCTGCCGATAATGTTAATTTCTCCCCAATTTCAGATCACATTCCTGCTGGAACATGTCTGGTTGTTTAGTTTTTGGTTTTAGGTTTAAGCTTCAGATGCCAATGATGCAGACACCTGGAAACACTGACCAATGAGAGCAGACTGGGCTTTTTAGGAAGGATTTTAAAGAGACAGCTCTACAACAGAGAGTACAGGTGCTGCACACATGGGCCGTATATGAAAAATAAAGTGTCTCTTGAACATTAAAGCATGTAAAATGTTCTAGAAGAAGCACAAAACAGAAGTATGAACCTGAAAATAACCTTTATAACTCACCTAAACTGCCTACTATGATGTTTTTAATCAATATCGCCCCCCAGTGTTGGACTTGTTACCAGTTTGGTAAAGTGGTTTTCAGACTCTGTGGCGCAACGGTAGCGGACTCCAGATCAGAAGGTTGCGTGTTCAAATCATGTCAGGGTCAATGTTTCTGTTTCTCTGTCTCCATTGGACAATAGTCATGCAAGATAAGTTGGTATCTTGATCACATGCTGGAGATTTTATCACATCAGGAACTGGAAAATGGGCTCTGAATTACTGGACAATGAAATTACTCGACTAGCAATTAAACTCACAATCCTTACTAGAACTTTAAAATACTTTTTTTCACATCAAGAACTCAAAAGTGGCCATTAAACTGGAAACTAGAATTATAAACGGTTCCACTTTGTGAAATTATGATTCACTTTCGTTAGCATTGTGAGATAGGACATGGCCTTGGTGAAGGTCTGTGCTCTCCTAGTGTCCTTCTGGTATTGTATAATGTAATCCATTTACCAGCACAAGTGTTTAGTTTGTTAATTAATGAGTGGTGATTGGAAAGAGACTCTGTAGCTCAACGGTAGAGCATCTGACTCCAGATCAGAAGGCTAACTACATGTAGCTACATGCTAACACCAGGGAAGCCTGTAATCTTGGCTGCCGATAATGTTAATTTCTCCCCAATTTCAGATCACATTCCTGCTGGAACATGTCTGGTTGTTTAGTTTTTGGTTTAAAAGCTTCAGATGCCAATGATGCAGACACCTTTGTTTAGGTTGTTTAGTTTTTGGTTTAAAAGCTTCAGATGCCAATGATGCAGACACCTGGAAACACTGACCAATGAGAGCAGACTGTGCTTTTTAGGAAGGATTTTAAAGAGACAGCTCTACAACAGAGAGTACAGGTGCTGCACACATGGGCCGTATATGAAAAATAAAGTGTCTCTTGAACATTAAAGCATGTAAAATGTTCTAGAAGAAGCACAAAACAGAAGTATGAACCTGAAAATAACCTTTATAACTCACCTAAACTGCCTACTATGATGTTTTTAATCAATATCGCCCCCCAGTGTTGGACTTGTTACCAGTTTGGTAAAGTGGTTTTCAGACTCTGTGGCGCAACGGTAGCGCGTCTGACTCCAGATCAGAAGGTTGCGTGTTCAAATCACGTCAGGGTCAATGTTTCTTGTTTCTCTGTCTCCGTTGTACAATAGTCACACAAGATAGGTTGGTATCTTGATCACATGCTGGAGATTTTATCACATCAGGAACTGGAAAATGGGCTCTGAATTACTGGACAATGAAATTACTCGACTAGCAATTAAACTCACAATCCTTACTAGAACTTTAAAATACTTTTTTTCACATCAAGAACTCAAAAGTGGCCATTAAACTGGAAACTAGAATTATAAACGGTTCCACTTTGTGAAATTATGATTCACTTTCGTTAGCATTGGGAGATAGGACATGGCCTTGGTGAAGGTCTGTGTCCTTCTGGTATTGTATAATGTAATCCATTTACCAGCACAAGTGTTTAGTTTGTTAATTAATGAGTGGTGATTGGAAAGAGACTCTGTAGCTCAACGGTAGAGCATCTGACTCCAGATCAGAAGGCTAAATACATGTAGCTACATGCTAACACCAGGGAAGCCTGTAATCTTGGCTGCCGATAATGTTAATTTCTCCCCAATTTCAGATCACATTCCTGCTGGAACATGTCTGGTTGTTTAGTTTTTTTAAAAGCTTTTAAAAGCTTCAGATGCCAATGATGCAGACACCTGGAAACACTGACCAATGAGAGCAGACTGTGCTTTTTAGGAAGGATTTTAAAGAGACAGCTCTACAACAGAGAGTACAGGTGCTGCACACATGGGCCGTATATGAAAAATAAAGTGTCTCATTAAAGCATGAACATTAAAAGCATGTAAAATGTTCTAGAAGAAGCACAAAACAGAAGTATGAACCTGAAAATAACCTTTATAACTCACCTAAACTGCCTACTATGATGTTTTTAATCAATATTCGCCCCCAGTGTTGGACTTGTTACCAGTTTGGTAAAGTGGTTTTCAGACTCTGTGGCGCAACGGTACCTGAACTCCAGATCAGAAGGTTGCGTGTTCAAATCATGTCAGGGTCAATGTTTCTGTTTCTCTGTCTCCATTGGACAATAGTCATGCAAGATAGGTTGGTATCTTGATCACATGCTGGAGATTTTATCACATCAGGAACTGGAAAATGGGCTCTGAATTACTGGACAATGAAATTACTCGACTAGCAATTAAACTCACAATCCTTACTAGAACTTTAAAATACTTTTTTTTCACATCAAGAACTCAAAAGTGGCCATTAAACTGGAAACTAGAATTATAAACGGTTCCACTTTGTGAAATTATGATTCACTTTCGTTAGCATTGTGAGATAGGACATGGCCTTGGTGAAGGTCTGTGCTCTCCTAGTGTCCTTCTGGTATTGTATAATGTAATCCATTTACCAGCACAAGTGTTTAGTTTGTTAATTAATGAGTGGTGATTGGAAAGAGACTCTGTAGCTCAACGGTAGAGCATCTGACTCCAGATCAGAAGGCTAAATACATGTAGCTACATGCTAACACCAGGGAAGCCTGTAATCTTGGCTGCCGATAATGTTAATTTCTCCCCAATTTCAGATCACATTCCTGCTGGAACATGTCTGGTTGTTTAGTTTTTTTAAAAGCTTCAGTTTAAAAGCTTCAGATGCCAATGATGCAGACACCTGGAAACACTGACCAATGAGAGCAGACTGTGCTTTTTAGGAAGGATTTTAAAGAGACAGCTCTACAACAGAGAGTACAGGTGCTGC
Organism: Perca flavescens; assembly: GCF_004354835.1. Classification (NCBI taxonomy): domain Eukaryota; kingdom Metazoa; phylum Chordata; class Actinopteri; order Perciformes; family Percidae; genus Perca; species Perca flavescens. The sequence continues at coordinate 5,498,471 of NC_041335.1, forward strand.
ACACATGGGCCGTATATGAAAAATAAAGTGTCTCTTGAACATTAAAGCATGTAAAATGTTCTAGAAGAAGCACAAAACAGAAGTATGAACCTGAAAATAACCTTTATAACTCACCTAAACTGCCTACTATGATGTTTTTAATCAATATCGCCCCCCAGTGTTGGACTTGTTACCAGTTTGGTAAAGTGGTTTTCAGACTCTGTGGCGCAACGGTAACTCACTGACTCCAGATCAGAAGGTTGCGTGTTCAAATCATGTCAGGGTCAATGTTTCTGTTTCTCTGTCTCCATTGGACAATAGTCATTAGGTTGGTATCTTGATCACATGCTGGAGATTTTATCACATCAGGAACTGGAAAATGGGCTCTGAATTACTGGACAATGAAATTACTCGACTAGCAATTAAACTCACAATCCTTACTAGAACTTTAAAATACTTTTTTTCACATCAAGAACTCAAAAGTGGCCATTAAACTGGAAACTAGAATTATAAACGGTTCCACTTTGTGAAATTATGATTCACTTTCGTTAGCATTGTGAGATAGGACATGGCCTTGGTGAAGGTCTTTGCTCTCCTAGTGTCCTTCTGGTATTGTATAATGTAATCCATTTACCAGCACAAGTGTTTAGTTTGTTAATTAATGAGTGGTGATTGGAAAGAGACTCTGTAGCTCAACGGTAGAGCATCTGACTCCAGATCAGAAGGCTAATTACATGTAGCTACATGCTAACACCAGGGAAGCCTGTAATCTTGGCTGCCGATAATGTTAATTTCTTCCCAATTTCAGATCACATTCCTGCTGGAACATGTCTGGTTGTTTAGTTTTTGGTTTAAAAGCTTCAGATGCCAATGATGCAGACACCTGGAAACACTGACCAATGAGAGCAGACTGTGCTTTTTAGGAAGGATTTTAAAGAGACAGCTCTACAACAGAGAGTACAGGTGCTGTGCATGGGCCAGATATGAAAAATAAAGTGTCTCTTGAACATTAAAGCATGTAAAATGTTCTAGAAGAAGTCTCTTGAAAATAAAGTGTCTCTTTAAAACATTAAAGCATGTAAAATGTTCTAGAAGAAGCACAAAACAGAAGTATGAACCTGAAAATAACCTTTATAACTCACCTAAACTTCCTACTATGATGTTTTTAATCAATATCACATGTTGGACTTGTTACCAGTTTTAAAAGTGGTTTTTGTTAGACTCTGGAACTGACTCCAGATCAGAAGGTTGGGTTCAAATCACGTCAGGGTCAATGTTTCTGTTTCTCTGTCTCCACAATAGTCAAAAGATAGGTTGGTATCTTGATCACATGCTGGAGATTTTATCACATCAGGAACTGGAAAATGGGCTCTGAATTACTGGACAATGAAATTACTAAAAATAAACTTTCCTTACTAGAACTTTAAAATACTTTTTTTTTTCATCAAGAACTCAAAAGTGGCCATTAAACTGGAAACTAGAATTATAAACGGTTCCACTTTGTGAAATTATGATTCACTTTCGTTAGCATTGTGAGATAGGACATGGCCTTGGTGAAGGTCTGTGCTCTCCTAGTGTCCTTCTGGTATTGTATAATGTAATCCATTTACCAGCACAAGTGTTTAGTTTGTTAATTAATGAGTGGTGATTGGAAAGAGACTCTGTAGCTCAACGGTAGAGCATCTGACTCCAGATCAGAAGGCTAACTACATGTAGCTACATGCTAACACCAGGGAAGCCTGTAATCTTGGCTGCCGATAATGTTAATTTCTCCCCAATTTCAGATCACATTCCTGCTGGAACATGTCTGGTTGTTTAACATGTCTGGTTGTTTAGTTTTTGGTTTTTGGTTTAAAAGCTTCAGATGCCAATGATGCAGACACCTGGAAACACTGACCAATGAGAGCAGACTGTGCTTTTTAGGAAGGATTTTAAAGAGACAGCTCTACAACAGAGAGTACAGGTGCTGCACACATGGGCCGTATATGAAAAATAAAGTGTCTCTTGAACATTAAAGCATGTAAAATGTTCTAGAAGAAGCACAAAACAGAAGTATGAACCTGAAAATAACCTTTATAACTCACCTAAACTGCCTACTATGATGTTTTTAATCAATATCGCCCCCCAGTGTTGGACTTGTTACCAGTTTGGTAAAGTGGTTTTCAGACTCTGTGGCGCAACGGTAGCGCGTCTGACTCCAGAGATCAGAAGGTTGCGTGTTCAAATCATGTCAGGGTCAATGTTTCTGTTTCTCTGTCTCCATTGTACAATAGTCATGCAAGATAGGTTGGTATCTTGATCACATGCTGGAGATTTTATCACATCAGGAACTGGAAAATGGGCTCTGAATTACTGGACAATGAAATTACTCGACTAGCAATTAAACTCACAATCCTTACTAGAACTTTAAAATACTTTTTTTCACATCAAGAACTCAAAAGTGGCCATTAAACTGGAAACTAGAATTATAAACGGTTCCACTTTGTGAAATTATGATTCACTTTCGTTAGCATTGGGAGATAGGACATGGCCTTGGTGAAGGTCTGTGTCCTTCTGGTATTGTATAATGTAATCCATTTACCAGCACAAGTGTTTAGTTTGTTAATTAATGAGTGGTGATTGGAAAGAGACTCTGTAGCTCAACGGTAGAGCATCTGACTCCAGATCAGAAGGCTAAATACATGTAGCTACATGCTAACACCAGGGAAGCCTGTAATCTTGGCTGCCGATAATGTTAATTTCTCCCCAATTTCAGATCACATTCCTGCTGGAACATGTCTGGTTGTTTAGTTTTTGGTTTAAAAGCTTCAGATGCCAATGATGCAGACACCTGGAAACACTGACCAATGAGAGCAGACTGTGCTTTTTAGGAAGGATTTTAAAGAGACAGCTCTACAACAGAGAGTACAGGTGCTGCACACATGGGCCGTATATGAAAAATAAAGTGTCTCTTGAAAAAAAGCATAAAGTGTCTCTTGAACATTAAAGCATGTAAAATGTTCTAGAAGAAGCACAAAACAGAAGTATGAACCTGAAAATAACCTTTATAACTCACCTAAACTGCCTACTATGATGTTTTTAATCAATATCGCCCCCCAGTGTTGGACTTGTTACCAGTTTGGTAAAGTGGTTTTCAGACTCTGTGGCGCAACGGTAGTGGCGCCTCTGACTCCAGATCAGAAGGTTGCGTGTTCAAATCACGTCAGGGTCAATGTTTCTGTTTCTCTGTCTCCATTGGACAATAGTCACGCAAGATAGGTTGGTATCTTGATCACATGCTGGAGATTTTATCACATCAGGAACTGGAAAATGGGCTCTGAATTACTGGACAATGAAATTACTCGACTAGCAATTAAACTCACAATCCTTACTAGAACTTTAAAATACTTTTTTTCACATCAAGAACTCAAAAGTGGCCATTAAACTGGAAACTAGAATTATAAACGGTTCCACTTTGTGAAATTATGATTCAATTTCGTTAGCATTGTGAGATAGGACATGGCCTTGGTGAAGGTCTGTGCTCTCCTAGTGTTCTTCTGGTATTGTATAATGTAATCCATTTACCAGCACAAGTGTTTAGTTTGTTAATTAATGAGTGGTGATTGGAAAGAGACTCTGTAGCTCAACGGTAGAGCATCTGACTCCAGATCAGAAGGCTAAATACATGTAGCTACATGCTAACACCAGGGAAGCCTGTAATCTTGGCTGCCGATAATGTTAATTTCTCCCCAATTTCAGATCACATTCCTGCTGGAACATGTCTGGTTGTTTAGTTTTTGGTTTAAAAGCTTCAGATGCCAATGATGCAGACACCTGGAAACACTGACCAATGAGAGCAGACTGTGCTTTTTAGGAAGGATTTTAAAGAGACAGCTCTACAACAGAGAGTACAGGTGCTGCACACATGGGCCGTATATGAAAAAAAAGTGTCTCTTGAACATTAAAGCATGTAAAATGTTCTAGAAGAAGCACAAAACAGAAGTATGAACCTGAAAATAACCTTTATAACTCACCTAAACTGCCTACTATGATGTTTTTAATCAATATCGCCCCCCAGTGTTGGACTTGTTACCAGTTTGGTAAAGTGGTTTTCAGACTCTGTGGCACAACGGTAGCGCGTCTGACTCCAGATCAGAAGGTTGCGTGTTCAAATCATGTCAGGGTCAATGTTTCTGTTTCTCTGTCTCCATTGGACAATAGTCATGCAAGATAAGTTGGTATCTTGATCACATGCTGGAGATTTTATCACATCAGGAACTGGAAAATGGGCTCTGAATTACTGGACAATGAAATTACTCGACTAGCAATTAAACTCACAATCCTTACTAGAACTTTAAAATACTTTTTTTCACATCAAGAACTCAAAAGTGGCCATTAAACTGGAAACTAGAATTATAAACGGTTCCACTTTGTGAAATTATGATTCAGTTTCGTTAGCATTGTGAAATAGGACATGGCCTTGGTGAAGGTCTTTGCTCTCCTAGTGTCCTTCTGGTATTGTATAATGTAATCCATTTACCAGCACAAGTGTTTAGTTTGTTAATTAATGAGTGGTGATTGGAAAGAGACTCTGTAGCTCAACGGTAGAGCATCTGACTCCAGATCAGAAGGCTAACTACATGTAGCTACATGCTAACACCAGGGAAGCCTGTAATCTTGGCTGCCGATAATGTTAATTTCTCCCCAATTTCAGATCACATCCTGTTGGAACATGTCTGGAACATGTCTGGTTGTTTAGTTTTTTAGGTTTTTGGTTTTTGGTTTAAAAGCTTCAGATGCCAATGATGCAGACACCTGGAAACACTGACCAATGAGAGCAGACTGGGCTTTTTAGGAAGGATTTTAAAGAGACAGCTCTACAACAGAGAGTACAGGTGCTGCACACATGGGCCGTATATGAAAAATAAAGTGTCTCTTGAACATTAAAGCATGTAAAATGTTCTAGAAGAAGCACAAAACAGAAGTATGAACCTGAAAATAACCTTTATAACTCACCTAAACTGCCTACTATGATGTTTTTAATCAATATCGCCCCCCAGTGTTGGACTTGTTACCAGTTTGGTAAAGTGGTTTTCAGACTCTGTGGCGCAACGGTAGCGCGTCTGACTCCAGATCAGAAGGTTGCGTGTTCAAATCACGTCAGGGTCAATGTTTCTGTTTCTCTGTCTCCATTGGACAATAGTCACGCAAGATAGGTTGGTATCTTGATCACATGCTGGAGATTTTATCACATCAGGAACTGGAAAATGGGCTCTGAATTACTGGACAATGAAATTACTCGACTAGCAATTAAACTCACAATCCTTACTAGAACTTTAAAATACTTTTTTTCACATCAAGAACTCAAAAGTGGCCATTAAACTGGAAACTAGAATTATAAACGGTTCCACTTTGTGAAATTATGATTCAATTTCGTTAGCATTGTGAGATAGGACATGGCCTTGGTGAAGGTCTGTGCTCTCCTAGTGTCCTTCTGGTATTGTATAATGTAATCCATTTACCAGCACAAGTGTTTAGTTTGTTAATTAATGAGTGGTGATTGGAAAGAGACTCTCTAACTCAACGGTAGAGCATCTGACTCCAGATCAGAAGGCTAACTACATGTAGCTACATGCTAACACCAGGGAAGCTTGTAATCCTGGCTGCCGATAATGTTAATTTCTCCCCAATTTCAGATCACATTCCTGCTGGAACATGTCTGGTTGTTTAGTTTTTGGTTTAAAAGCTTCAGATGCCAATGATGCAGACACCTGGAAACACTGACCAATGAGAGCAGACTGTGCTTTTTAGGAAGGATTTTAAAGAGACAGCTCTACAACAGAGAGTACAGGTGCTGCACACATGGGCCGATATGAAAAAACATTAAAGTGTCTCTTGAACATTAAAGCATGTAAAATGTTCTAGAAGAAGCACAAAACAGAAGTATGAACCTGAAAATAACCTTTATAACTCACCTAAACTTCCTACTATGATGTTTTTAATCAATATCACATGGTTTTCAGACTCTGTGGCTGAGATTTTTCAAATCACATCAGGAACTGGTCTCCATTGGACAATAAAGTGGGTTGGTATCTTGATCACATGAATTTTATCACATCAGGAACAAAATGGGCTCTGAATTACTGGACAATGAAATTACTCAACTAAACTCACAATCCTTACTAGAACTTTAAAATACTTTTTTTTCACATCAAGAACTCAAAAGTGGCCATTAAACTGGAAACTAGAATTATAAACGGTTCCACTTTGTGAAATTATGATTCACTTTCGTTAGCATTGTGAGATAGGACATGGCCTTGGTGAAGGTCTGTGCTCTCCTAGTGTCCTTCTGGTATTGTATAATGTAATCCATTTACCAGCACAAGTGTTTAGTTTGTTAATTAATGAGTGGTGATTGGAAAGAGACTCTGTAGCTCAACGGTAGAGCATCTGACTCCAGATCAGAAGGCTAACTACATGTAGCTACATGCTAACACCAGGGAAGCCTGTAATCTTGGCTGCCGATAATGTTAATTTCTCCCCAATTTCAGATCACATTCCTGCTGGAACATGTCTGGTTGTTTAGTTTTTGGTTTAAAAGCTTCAGATGCCAATGATGCAGACACCTGGAAACACTGACCAATGAGAGCAGACTGTGCTTTTTAGGAAGGATTTTAAAGAGACAGCTCTACAACAGAGAGTACAGGTGCTGCACACATGGGCCGTATATGAAAAATAAAGTGTCTCTTGAACATTAAAGCATGTGAAGTGTCTCTTGAACATTAAAGCATGTAAAATGTTCTAGAAGAAGCACAAAACAGAAGTATGAACCTGAAAATAACCTTTATAACTCACCTAAACTTCCTACTATGATGTTTTTAATCAATTTTATCACCCCCCAGTGTTGGACTTGTTACCAGTTTGGTTAAAATGTGGTTTTCAGACTCTGTAGCTCAACGGTAGCGTGTCTGACTCCAGATCAGAAGGTTGCGTGTTCAAATCACATCAGGGTCAATGTTTCTGTTTCTCTGTCTCCATTGTACAATAGTCACGCAAGATAGGTTGGTATCTTGATCACATGCTGGAGATTTTATCACATCAGGAACTGGAAAATGGGCTCTGAATTACTGGACAATGAAATTACTCAACTCGCAATTAAACTCACAATCCTTACTAGAACTTTAAAATACTTTTTTTCACATCAAGAACTCAAAAGTGGCCATTAAACTGGAAACTAGAATTATAAACGGTTCCACTTTGTGAAATTATGATTCACTTTCGTTAGCATTGTGAGATAGGACATGGCCTTGGTGAAGGTCTGTGCTCTCCTAGTGTCCTTCTGGTATTGTATAATGTAATCCATTTACCAGCACAAGTGTTTAGTTTGTTAATTAATGAGTGGTGATTGGAAAGAGACTCTGTAGCTCAACGGTAGAGCATCTGACTCCAGATCAGAAGGCTAACTACATGTAGCTACATGCTAACACCAGGGAAGCCTGTAATCTTGGCTGCCGATAATGTTAATTTCTCCCCAATTTCAGATCACATTCCTGCTGGAACATGTCTGGTTGTTTAGTTTTTGGTTTAAAAGCTTCAGATGCCAATGATGCAGACACCTGGAAACACTGACCAATGAGAGCAGACTGTGCTTTTAGGAAGGATTTTAAAGAGACAGCTCTACAACAGAGAGTACAGGTGCTGCACACATGGGCCGTATATGAAAAATAAAGTGTCTCTTGAACATTAAAGCATGTAAAATGTTCTAGAAGAAGCACAAAACAGAAGTATGAACCTGAAAATAACCTTTATAACTCACCTAAACTGCCTACTATGATGTTTTTAATCAATATCGCCCCCCAGTGTTGGACTTGTTACCAGTTTGGTAAAGTGGTTTTCAGACTCTGTGGCACAACGGTAGCGCGTCTGACTCCAGATCAGAAGGTTGCGTGTTCAAATCATGTCAGGGTCAATGTTTCTGTTTCTCTGTCTCCATTGTACAATAGTCATGCAAGATAGGTTGGTATCTTGATCACATGCTGGAGATTTTATCACATCAGGAACTGGAAAATGGGCTCTGAATTACTGGACAATGAAATTACTCGACTAGCAATTAAACTCACAATCCTTACTAGAACTTTAAAATACTTTTTTTCACATCAAGAACTCAAAAGTGGCCATTAAACTGGAAACTAGAATTATAAACGGTTCCACTTTGTGAAATTATGATTCAATTTCGTTAGCATTGTGAGATAGGACATGGCCTTGGTGAAGTTCTGTGCTCTCCTAGTGTCCTTCTGGTATTGTATAATGTAATCCATTTACCAGCACAAGTGTTTAGTTTGTTAATTAATGAGTGGTGATTGGAAAGAGACTCTGTAGCTCAACGGTAGAGCATCTGACTCCAGATCAGAAGGCTAACTACATGTAGCTACATGCTAACACCAGGGAAGCCTGTAATCTTGGCTGCCGATAATGTTAATTTCTCCCCAATTTCAGATCACATTCCTGCTGGAACATGTCTGGTTGTTTAGTTTTTGGTTTTAAAAGCTTCAGATGCCAATGATGCAGACACCTGGAAACACTGACCAATGAGAGCAGACTGTGCTTTTTAGGAAGGATTTTAAAGAGACAGCTCTACAACAGAGAGTACAGGTGCTGCACACATGGGCCGTATATGAAAAATAAAGTGTCTCTTGAACATTAAAGCATGTAAAATGTTCTAGAAGAAGCACAAAACAGAAGTATGAACCTGAAAATAACCTTTATAACTCACCTAAACTGCCTACTATGATGTTTTTAATCAATATCGCCCCCAGTGTTGGACTTGTTACCAGTTTGGTAAAGTGGTTTTCAGACTCTGTGGCGCAACGGTAGCGCGTCTGACTCCAGATCAGAAGGTTGCGTGTTCAAATCACGTCAGGGTTAATGTTTCTGTTTCTCTGTCTCCATTGGACAATAGTCACAAGATAGGTTGGTATCTTGATCACATGCTGGAGATTTTATCACATCAGGAACTGGAAAATGGGCTCTGAATTACTGGACAATGAAAAATGTAAAGTATTGTCTTGAATTTAATCACTATAGCTTGAATTAACATGACCTGATTAAGTTCAATTTATTAAACAGAAATAAGCTTTGCTAATGTTTTCCATGTGTGTTGATTGTACTTAATGACTAGAACTTAGTTGCTCTGTTTAAGTCTGCAGGTCAAATAAAAACTACTTAAGTCACTTTAATTGACTTTATTCAACTTTGGTTTTGAAATATAATCTGTCAAAAAGTTATATTGACCTTCAAGGTACATTACTATATCTGGGACTATCATGAAAATATGTAAGCAACACTTACATACAAATACAAAGTGTACAAATAAAATTGAAGACAAACATAAATCCAAGTATAAAATGCAAATACCGTAGTAGTAAATAATAGTATATAAATAAAAATTCAAAAATATAAAACTTGTCTGTGAAGCTCTTTCACCATCTGATAATGTTCAATCCCATTATAGCTTTATAGTCCCAAAAGTGAATCTGAACTTTTACAATGTCAAGAACTTCCAACAAGTGTTGCCTGCCAAAATAAAATTAGAGGCAAATCCTTGTGTTTTAGCTTAATAAACTGCTTTAACTATAAACTTTAAGAAAAAAACAACAATTTGACAACTCTGACTGACAAACTAAATGGAAAAATGATTGTCGCACTGCATGTCCACTGTGCCAGATTTTCTGTCTCAAATTTTCATCACAAAATACATCATTGGCATTGGGACAATGAGATATACTGTACAGTAATTTACCCTTTTTTAAACTGCCAGAAACACAATGAGCCTAAATAATCATGTATATGCAGTAGCCTAGTATATTTAACCATTCCATTTTAGTGGAAATTTGGAGGGCCAAACTCCTGCCAAGAATAAAATATATTTTCAAACAAATACATTTTTTACCTTGAGGCCTCAGTAAACTTAAGCACCAAATGGATGAATTCCAAAAAAAAAAAAAAAAAAAAAAAAAAATGCAAAGAATATAACAATATAAAACAAATTCTAAAATATAAAACTTGTCTGTGAATCTCTTTCACCATCCGATAAGGTTTAATCCCATTATAGCTTTATAGTCCCAAAAATGAATCTGAACTTGTAGGTCTTGCCTGCCGAAATAAAAAATGAGTCAAATCCTTATTGTTATATGGAGGGAGGTTAAATTAAGTGAAGATTACAAGCAAGAGGATTTATGCAGCAGAAAATTCTCACTTCACCGTTAGAACATACTAAGTTCAGACTTTACATACATGCTGATTTATCAAGAACATTGTCATGAAAAATAAAAAGGTTTATAGTTTGCATCAACAGGAGAAAAAGAAAATCAGCAATCTAATAAATGCCTGTTTATGTAACCAAAAACAATCTTCACCTTAAAATTCTTTGAGATGGCTACATTATAATAACAAACCAGTGTACGTCCTATTTAATATATGTTTTGATCCAATTAGAAATCAGAAAACAAGTGCAGTTTAAATGCCAATTACCACAACCAACATTCTGTCTTTAGATTGCTAGATGTTTTTTCTAGCAGCAGTCCAAAATCCAAAGAACTGAGCTTCCCCAAGCAAGCTGATGACCAACTACAGTCTTGTCTGCTGTAGGTGATATTAGTAAAACAGCGATCCATTGAAACCATCATTGATCGCAGCTTTATTTTGTCTAGCAGCAGTCCAAAAATCAAGTAACCGTTAACAAAAGTCCAACACCAGGTCCAGTCTTGTCTGGTGCAGGTGATTTTACTCATGCAGTTTGTTTTTGAGGACCTGCACTTTAGTGGAGAGCTTGTTCCCATCCAATTCCATTAACACTTTCTGAAGAAATTCGAAAGTGTATCGCAGCTCCTTGGGATAGCTCAAGTTTAAACAGTAGATCAAGCCAAGGAGGACTGCACATCCATTTGCAACCTCTCTCAGATCTCGCAGCACTGTGCAGCCTTCAATGACGACGCCAACATCCTCAGGTGGATCTGTAGCATCTGCTCCATCATGTCGAACAACGTAGATGCCCAAAACCAGTCTCTCCATTTCCGTCATGGCATCAATACCAATATCCTCACTGGCCTATGACAAAGAAAGACACCCATTATTAATTATGCATCTATGACACTAGTAACAAACCCAAAAGATGTTAAGTTTACAATTACAGAACACAATACTCATTCCCAAGAAGTATTTGCTTATTATTTTGCCCGTTTGTTTAAATAAGGCAGATTTTTATTTCTTTGGCTTAACTTTACATTATATATACGTTATATACTAATGTAGAAATTGTTGCCAATTATGTTTTTGGTTGATTAATCCTATTAACGATGATATTCAAATTTGATATATTGTCAACATTGGCAAAAATCAATATAGCATAACATGCATGTTCTTAGCCTACACAACACATTTCAATTCACAGGTTTGTGAAATTAAAATATAAAAAAATACATATTTTCTGTATCAATTTGTCTATGATTGACGAAGAATGCAACTTACCCAGTACTCCTTAATAAGGCTGTCAGGCTTTTCATTTAAGTAGATGCACAACGCCTTTAGGATGCATGTCCGTTGTACTTCAACACTGGGATTCTGTGGGAAGCCAACAACTGATTTTGAACATTGACAAATCTATTATGACCTTTTACAGAAATACATCTTTGTACAAATCATAGAATTTTGTATTTGTGGATAGCAAATCATATTTGTAAATAGTGTAGTATTTGTGGATCATGGTATATGCAAATAATTTATCTTTCCATAGAGAGGTTAAAGACCATAATACAAAAAAATTATTATGTTTAGAGTAAATGTTAAACCCCCAGGGGTCAGAGCGCAAAATACACCCAAAACACATACCTTGTCCATTTCTGCAATGATTACGTCGATATCACGTCTTGCTGTTCCCCCCTTCTTTTTGAATACCCTCATTAGCTGGCTGGAGTAATGATCCAGTTGGGACATAAAGGTTGAGAACAGGGGGACTGTGGTGATGAGGGTGAATTCTGCATTCACCTGAAACGTATTAAAACACAAATTCACTATGAGTCTCTTAAGTTAAAACAAATATATTTAAAATGATCACATATGGTGTAGAGCAGGCATGTCAAACTCAAACTCTGTGGGCTACATCCGGCCCGTGGTACAATTATATCCAGTTTGCCTCGATAGTGGAGATGGCGTGCCCATAATAATAATAAGACTGTATAATAAGACTGTTTGGCCCTCAGTACCAGTTCTTAATTTTGGCCCTCTCTGTAACTTTCTGTTTGACACCCCTGGTGTAGAGGGAACATGAGTTTGCTTTTGGTAAATGTTTTTAGTTGGTGGTTCAATGTATCTGTAACCATTTTATATGGATCTATGTGTAAAGTGCATTGTAATATAGAGTAGAACAACTACATGCATGGATTCTTACCACACAGCCTCCAAACCTTTGTCAATTAAATATGTGCTCATTTGTTTTATACCCAAATACAGTATTTAGACATTAATTCCACATATTTAAATTAAATACAGGGGAATAATACTTTACCTGGCTCTCAGTAAACAGGGCTGGCCATCTGTTTTTGAACTCTGCTATGAAGGGCATATCTTTAACGACTTCCTGTCTTCTATAGGCAAAGGTTCTTTCCATTTTACTTTTGATTAGCTGTTGGTTGTTCTTCTTTTTCACCTCCAATAGAAGCGCTTTCCTTTCTTCCTCGAGGCTCTCTTTAGTTTCGCCTGCAGGGTAATCAGGACAATAGTTGACTTCTGCTTTCCATGGCTTCTTTACCTGGTTAGGTCCGTGACTCATGGCACCTCGCTTTTCTTTTACAGCGTTGATGCTCAACTCGGGGCAGCCGATGCTCCTTAGTCTGGTGCGGTAGTTTGCCATTTTGTACTTCAAACTAATTTTCCATCCATAAAAGCCAGTGACAGATCCTTTCTCCTTTAAAAAGGGATACTTTGTTGTCAGAGCCTGAGCCACATCATCAAGCTCTGTACTAGAAGGATAAACTTTGTATTTGATGATTTCTGATGCCAAACCATCTAGTATATCGGACCTAAGTTTGTTAGTTGTTTTTAGAAGAGTTCCACTGCTGTAGAAGGCTTGTTTTGCCTTTTCTAACTGAATCTGTACCTCATAACTGAACTGAGGTATTTCAAAGTTTGTGGGCCATGGCTGTGATCTAAGGGAAGTACCTGAAGAAATAGATTCAGCGGAGGAAAGTATGTCTGTGTCTGATGCTGAGGACAGCAAAAAATCATCTTCCCCTTGCGGAACAGTAGTGAGCGTGAGTGTGACTGTCTCATCTGGCAAGTAAATAACTTTAATTGTGCTCTTGTCTTTGATTTCTGAAGTTTCCGTTAAGTTCACAAACTCATTGTCGAAATCAATGTCTCTATACTGAAGCCTGAAATTTCCAGACAGGCTGAAGTGTCTTCCAATCTCTCCTTGAAGGTCCTCTATGGAATCGGGTATTCCATTGGGCAGAATTAATTTCGATGCGTTGTCTACGCCAAATATGACTCTCAGAGTTGCAGACATCTTGTATTCATTCTGCAAAACAAAAAGGAAAGTTTCTTTAAGAAGAATTCACTTTGTGTCTGAAAAGGCCTACATGCCTCCTTTTCCCCCTGATTAACATTTATGATAGCCCTATGTAATAATAAATGTAATTAGTAGTTAGTTTGTATTATGAATTTAAGCAAACTTTTGCTACAAAACATTATCTGATTAACAAATAAATTAGAAAAGTAAAGCCTCCACATAAATTTAAAAAAACATTACCTTTCACATGTACAAATCTTTTTAAAGTCACCATTCGTAGGGATCCAACTTTGTAGTCAGCCAAAGGATACTGGTCAGCAAGCTCCTTCAAACCAACAGCTGCAAGCTCTCTTGTTGGGTGTAACTCATAAGCTCGATAGTGCTCTCTGTACCATGAGCTAAGTTTTTTAACAATGAAAATCAAATCATCTTTTATAATGCACAGCTGAATTATTTCAGAGAATTCTGGAAGACCCCCACATGATCCATGCACAAGTATCATACCTTTTTTGTAGTTTATGCCATTAACAGTGACACTTTTGGCAAGGTTTACATCAGTGATGTCAGGGTATGTCTGGGTAATTGTGTTCAATACATCCTCATTAAGGACATCAATGGGGACTTTTGAAACTTGCGCAACCTCCAAGGAAGGCTTTTCATTGTCAGGACAAAGCATATTATAGGAAACCATTAACTGATGCTTTGTAGCTAATGACAAAGTTATGTTCCTGAAGTTGTTTGTATGCCTAACAACTTGCTTAAAAAAGCTGTGTTTGGCCTCGAACCGCATAGTCCATAATGAGACGAGGGGACCAAAACATTTAATCATTTCTGGATAGTGTTCCAGAAAATGATGTTTAGACAACAACTTCTGATCAGGAAAGAGTTCCTGATAACGTTCTCGATGCTCTGAGATTTTGCACTCCAAATATGCAATTGATTCTAGACAATGAACAGGGGCAACAACCAATTCAGCAATATCCTTTAAATCCAAAATCACCTGCCAAGCAGGTTCATCACTGGGAACAAGTTTACCAATGATAAAAGGAAGTAATCGAAGAAGACACCAGTTTTCGTGGGCATTGCCACCCACTGTGCGTTTCTTTTGTAAAGTTTTAGGTAGCAAATGAGGGCGGTTTGTTTTGTCCCCCTCTTTGTATGGAAAAGAATGGATAAGATTATTAAGGTGTTCAAGACTGAACAACTTCTTAGATAAAAGCACTTTAATGCACTGTGCTAGTTCTACAGGAACTATGCCCTCAAACAGATCGTGGACAATATCTGGGGGGTAACCACTTGTCACATTAAAGTGAGACAGACTGTCAGTTAAAACACAAGACGTTTTTACACCAAAGCAGCTTTCCCCTTTTTCTTGAGCCGTCTTTACGTGAAGCTGATGAACTTCCTTGGTTCTACGCTCAAATACCCCTGATTTCACTTCTTTCTCCTGAATGTCACAATTCTGAGCTGTACAAAACCGACAGAAATATTTTCCCGAAAAACTCTCTACAAATCCAGCTAGCCCATGAGCCCCCAGATTATCTGCAACAACGCATTGTACTGTGCCCTTGATAAATGACCCAAGTTGTGGAATAAACAGCCCTTGCTGCTCCAAAGTCTCTATATCATGCAATAAAGGTTCAAATATTTTTTTGTAGCCATAACCTTTAACATGATCACTTTTGCACAACAATGCTAAGTAGATTGAGGACAGCACTGAGCTGCTACCAGGAGGCAAGTTACCTAAAATCCAGTAGACTGCACACAGTTTGTGTTTTTTGCGTGAAGTTCCCAGCGGATTGCAGACCTCAAAGTCATCGATGTACAAACATAAGCAAATCCTTAAATCCTCACCTGAAAAGAAAGGGTTGTTATTGTGGTATTCACCGTCCCGAAAAGACTCATACTGGTGTGCATTTGCAGAAGAAACTGCATGATTATCAAGAAGCTTATCAACTATATCTTTACGATCAAGTAGCTGCTGTAGAGAATTCAGTAAGGGAACGTACTGAAAGGTTTTGTTGGACCTTGCCTCTAGTACATACTCAACAGGTTCCACAACCTTAAAGTTTTCCTTGTAGTACTGTTTACGTTTGAAGGCTGAGGCTAATGGACCACCCTTAGCTATAGCTATTACCAAAGGATTATTGCTAGAAATGGCTAAGATGACTTCATTAATTATTAACTGATTAACCTGAAGGTTATGCTTATTGAAAATGTCAAACGCTGTACTGTGTGATACAGGCACTGCAGCAGAGGTAAAAATGAAATGCAACTCTTCCAGTAACTCATCAATTGCAGAGCTTGGTACATGTGACAAAGTCTCTAATTTCAGAAGGACTGATGCCAATTTTTTAATTATTGTGTCTTGCAAGTTATCATTTTCTGCCTCAGCTTCAGTCAAATTGTCACAATCTAAATCAGAAGCAATTTCAGCAGTTGAATGCTTTTCAGATAGTTGATGCTCACCATCTTTATTACATCCTTTCAATAGTCCAACTTTAAAGTCTTTTATAGTGCAATGTGCATGCTTCCTATTCTTATGGGATTTGAAAGTAGCATATATATTGGTTTGAAAATAACAATTTTCAAACATACAAGTTACTGTTTCATAACTCCTCAGATGGTGGTTTACATGAGAAAAATACTCTCTACTAGATGCTATTTCATTTCCTGGACACAAAAGGCATGTCAATATTACTTGTTCTGTAGTCCTTAAATGTAAAGCATCAACATGACATCGACTCAAATGAGTTTTAAGTGCATTCCATGTTTTGAATGAGCATGGGCATTCATAGTATGTGCAATTGGTTCAATTTATAGTGTTTTAGTAATTGGTACCTTGTAGATTCACTTTCAGAACACTGTTTGCACCTCCACATTCAGAGCCTAAAAAAAAAAAAAAAAAAAAAGACATGAAAGTGTTAATGATACAGAGTCCATTCCAAACCTATAGCAATTATATTTGAGCCACTGGCTCATCTCATGATGGGACAATTGCTGAATACATCTGCAATCTACACAATGTATAGCTTGCCTAGACAAAAAAGATTTAATGTAAAGTGAATGAGTTTATGAAAGTATACAGTATTTTAGGTTTTAAATTGCTACCCTAAAAACCTCACATATTCAGTAAATGCTATCTGATTATTTTTATGTACTTGTATGGGCTGCACTGTAAGCAGCCACAGAGAACATGGCAGAGTTCTGCACAGGTTCTGCATTGTTGCATTCACACACACACAGTATTTAACATGGTTACAGTAACAGACAGCAGCACTAATTTAATACTATAATGGAGCTTAAAAAAACAATACTAGTTTAACTGGAGCTAAAAAAAACATTAAAAAAAGAACATGGCTATGCCATGTGTTATGTAAGGCTAATGTTAAATATTTCAATAAAAAAATAAAGCACAATGTTTAAAGCTAAATTAAAACAAAACTAAACTAAAATAACCACACAGAAGGCTCAATATTTCGATAATTTAATTAACACTTCTAACACTTAGCTAGCTCCTATGACAAGGATATAGGCTAGTAATTATGGGTGAATTAAGCTAGGAAGAAATCGTTTTAAATTATCAACAAAGTATACGGCTAAGTGCGAAAAAAACATTATCTGTTGTCACAAATATACAATTGTAAAATATATTACTAAAAAAAAAACGTTCTACTTACCAAATAATTTATGGATGATAACGGATTCAAAACATTTACAAAAGTTGCCCAAGGACATGTGGTACACGAAGGTGGAAAATGCTGTCCATGCGTCGTCTCGTCTACTGCGCATGTGTGAGATTGCAAGTACGGAAAGCGCTTTGGGACAATCTTCAACCGCTAGTAGGTTTAAAATGATCTGGTTACATTGGTTTGAATCTGTGACATTTTGTAGACTTGAAATATTATACTATTAATTTAATGCAATGAAACTTGCTTATTTTTACTGTATAAACATAATACTTTTAGTAATTTTACCATAAAACAAGTATTTAAATTAAACTACACGCATGCTTCATTTCTAAGAGTGTACTCGACTAGCAATTAAACTCACAATCCTTACTAGAACTTTAAAATACTTTTTTTCACATCAAGAACTCAAAAGTGGCCATTAAACTGAAAACTAGAATTATAAACGGTTCCACTTTGTGAAATTATGATTTAGTTTCGTTAGCATTGTGAGATAGGACATGGCCTTGGTGAAGGTCTTTGCTCTCCTAGTGTCCTTCTGGTATTGTATAATGTAATCCATTTACCAGCACAAGTGTTTAGTTTGTTAATTAATGAGTGGTGATTGGAAAGAGACTCTGTAGCTCAACGGTAGAGCATCTGACTCCAGATCAGAAGGCTAACTACATGTAGCTACATGCTAACACCAGGGAAGCCTGTAATCTTGGCTGCCGATAATGTTAATTTCTCCCCAATTTCAGATCACATTCCTGCTGGAACATGTCTGGTTGTTTAGTTTTTGGTTTAAAAGCTTCAGATGCCAATGATGCAGACACCTGGAAACACTGACCAATGAGAGCAGACTGTGCTTTTTAGGAAGGATTTTAAAGAGACAGCTCTACAACAGAGAGTACAGGTGCTGCACACATGGGCCGTATATGAAAAATAAAGTGTCTCTTGAACATTAAAGCATGTAAAATGTTCTAGAAGAAGCACAAAACAGAAGTATGAACCTGAAAATAACCTTTATAACTCACCTAAACTGCCTACTATGATGTTTTTAATCAATATCGCCCCCCAGTGTTGGACTTGTTACCAGTTTGGTAAAGTGGTTTTCAGACTCTGTGGCGCAACGGTAGCGCGTCTGACTCCAGATCAGAAGGTTGCGTGTTCAAATCACGTCAGGGTAAATGTTTCTGTTTCTCTGTCTCCATTGGACAATAGTGTTTCTGTTTCTCTGTCTCCATTGGACAATAGTCATGCAAGATAGGTTGGTATCTTGATCACATGCTGGAGATTTTATCACATCAGGAACTGGAAAATGGGCTCTGAATTACTGGACAATGAAATTACTCGACTAGCAATTAAACTCACAATCCTTACTGGGGCCCACCACCTTTGGGAGGAACCGTTGGGGTCGGGTGCGATGCCACACGGGTGGCAGTGAAGGTCAGGGGCCTCGACGGACCAGACCCGGGCGGCAGACGCTGGCTCTGGGGACGTGGAACGTCACCTCTCTGTGGGGGAAGGAGCCGGAACTGCTGCGGGAGGTGGAGCGCTACCGGTTAGATCTGGTGGGGCTTACCTCTACGCACAGTCTCGGTTCTGGAACCATACTCCTGGATAGGGGTTGGACTCTTTTCTTCTCCGGAGTTGCCCAGGGTGTGAGGCGCCCGGGCGGGTGTGGGGATACTCACAAGCCCCGGCTGGCGCCGCTGTGTTGGAGTTTACCCCCCGTGGACCTGGAGGGTCGCCTCCCTCGCCTGCTGGTTGTGGGGGGAAACTCTGACTGTTGTTTGTGCATATGCACCAAACAGGAGTTCGGAGTATTCGGCCTTCTTGGAGACCTTGACTGGAGTCCTGCATGGGGCTCCAGTGGGGGACTCCATTGTTCTGCTGGGGGACTTCAACGCACACGTGGGCAATGATGGAGACACCTGGAGAGGCGTGATTGGGAGGAACTCTAAATGTCTAATGTCTAAATGTTGAAAGAGCGCCACCTGCCCATAAGTCTCGCTTTGCCAGACGCGCTGAAGGAGTGTCTGACTACTCCACACAGCATTCGGGGATGGCAGGGAAATCGTGCTCTGGTTTAATGGCATTTCTTTAAACCAATCACAATTGTCATGGGCTTCGCTAAACTCCGCAGAGCCGCTGCAAAAATAGCCATGCAAGAGAAAACTCCGAGTGAACATGCAAATTCATTCCCTGACATTAGATGGCGCTTAATGTAAAACAGAAATACCCCGGTACACAAGGTGGCGCTGGGCAACTTTACGCTTCTGACACTCGCTTGTCACTCAGAAGAAGAGAGCAAGTAATTACGCGCTTGTCAAAATCATACAAAGAAAACATGGATATTTCAAGCACCAGTAGCTCCAGCTTCATCGATGAAGAAATTATTGTTCTGTTGAATGAGGAAAGACGCCGGAAAAGACGCCGATATTGGATACATCCCATAGTTACGAGAAGAGAAGAACATGGGGAGTTTTATTGACTGGTACAAGAGCTGAAAATGTATCATGAGCGTTTTTTTGACGGACATTTATTTTAGAATGTCCGTCAGTGAGTTCGAAAATTTACTTCAACAACTGGCTCCCTCGCTGACAAAAGAACAGACACACTACCGTAAACCAATCGACCCAGAACAGCGTTTAGCCTTGTGTTTACGGTGAGTTCGTTTACATTGTTATTCACTTCAATTAATGTTGTAAAAACATAAAGTATGCGTTGTTAAAAACTAGTATTTGTCTATTTCTATTTCAGTTTTCTAAGCACTGGGGACTCGTATCGCACTATTGCGTCCATCTTTCGACTTGGTGTGTCAACTGTGGCTTCGATAGTGAGTGAAACCTGTGATGCATTGTGCATTGCCTCAGAGATGAACATTTGCCAGTGCCTACTGAAGAGATGTGGAGGAGTACAGCCAGGAGGTTCCATGAAAGATGGAATTTCCCTAACTGCTTAGGAGCCATGGATGGGAAACACATATACATCCAGGCCCCTGCAAACTCTGGTTCTCTCTACTTTAATTATAAAGGTATGTTCTCCGTTGTATTGCTGGCCTTAGTTGATGCAGATTACCGCTTCCTGGTGGTTGATGTGGGGAGCTATGGCAGCAACAGTGATGGAGACATCTTTGCCAATTCTGTGCTGGGAAAAGCACTCAGAGATGGAACTCTGAATGTTCCCCCACCAAGTGAACTTCCAGGTGCTCCTGAGCTGGGAAAAGTTAACCATGTCATGAAACCATATCTCCTCCGGCCATACCCTGGACGCCGCCTCCCCACAGACAAGAGAATTTTCAATTATCGTTTGTCTTGGGCACGGCGCATCTCTGAAAATGTATTTGGCATCCTCAGTCAACGCTTCCGGGTTTTCCAAAGAACTTTACAGGTTCAACCAAGTGTTGTTGACAAAGTTGTCAAAGCTGCTTGTGCATTGTGCAATTATTTGCGCCCAAACGGAAATGACCAGAATCATGCCACAGAGGATGACCATGATTGTGAGGAAACACTACAAGGCTTTGAACATTGTAGGGGGAAGCGGGCATCTGTGGAGGCACAAAATGTCCGAGAACTGTACAAAGAGTACTTCAACTCACCAGCAGGAGAAGTTGCTTGGCAGTATGACCATGTGAACCATGATCTGGGGAACAGATAAAATCAAACTGTAAATTTGAGCCATGTTCATTACATTTCCCATTGTGAAAACCGCTAGTGTATGTAGTGTACAGTATGTGTATATATACAATTTCTGTGAAGTTGAATACACTATCAAATCTATTGCATCTGATTCTTCATTAATTAATATGCCAACACTCACCACAGCAAATTAAATATGTTTGATATAACATGTTCTATCAAAGTTAAAGCATAGTTTTTTGCAAAATGTAAAGTATTTGATCACTTCAACATATACTTATTTACAGCTAAATTTAAGTTGTGATTTTGAAAATAAACATTTTTACAAGCATTTTCTTTAAAATGTTCCCATTCCCTACACTATCCTGTAGATAACTGTTGCCTATAAATGCAGTGACTCTGTAATTAGGCACATAGCTATTTCAATAAGAGGTCAAGAATACTTATGTACCAATCTATGCCAAATCCCAAAATATGTTACATTATTTTGAAGTAAAAGTCACTTGCACAATTTCTTTTGGAAAAATGAAACTTATTTTTTTAATGAACTACAAGTTGCAATAACAATCACAAAGTATAAAAGGGAGTCAGAAAAGATAGTGCAAATAAGTCACAATTACTGTAGTGCAAGTGAACTGTAGTCCAAGTGAACTGTAGTGCATGTGAACAGTAGTGCACGTACACATTCAACTATTTATTGAATGTAAATAAAAATACAAATAAAATGGCATATATTTATATATATAAATGTATATGCAAAAAAAAACAGCAGTGCAAATAAGTCACAATAACAATAGTTCAAGCGAACGATTATTAAATAGCCATTTTCAACTATATTTCTTGAATGTAAAAAACAAAAACACTAAAAAATACAGAATTAAAATGCCTATAATAAACATCTATTAGGGTAGCCAAGAAGTTGTAGAGCAGCCATAGTTTGTTGGGATCTGCGGGGTGACCTGATGGTAGGACACCGGCGACTGCTGAGGAAAAAAAGCAGAAGAGGCCTGGCCAAACTCAGCATCATGCAACAGCTGATGTATTTTTAATTTGACTGAAGACTGTACGGCTGGGGACAATCTCCTTAGTGCTGGTATCAAGCTAACAGCAAACAAGTAATTATCATCATTTTGTTGCTCTCTTCGTTGCTCTCTGCGTTCCTCTTTCTCACTTTCCCTGGCTTCTTTGGATAAGAGGTACCGGTCCAAGAAGTCTGGGGTCTCTGAACGTTTTCTTTTGTTTACAGTAGACCTTGTCACAGTTTGGCTGGAGAAGGATGATCCTGGAGACGTGCTTGCTGTTGCTTCTTCACTGTCGCTCACTTCTTTTTGGACCACCACTTGGTCAATCCCTTCATCCATATTTTCAGGAGAAATATTGCTGTGAACACTGTAAAGACAAATTCAGTTTACATCAGAAACAATAACACACTGTTCTAATGATAATACCTTCGAAATTCAGTTGATGTTGCAAGGAACTCCATGACCTTCATAAATGTCCACGGCTTCTTGTTTTTAGCAGCCTGTCCACTTCGGCAATCATCTTTGCGCTTTTTTTTTTGTATATGTATCTCGCTGGCTTTTCCATTTCTGTTTTACCTCCTCCACTACAGCACACAAACGATGGCGATTGTCAAACGTTTGTGGGAAAAAGTTACAAGCCTATGTACATGAAAGACAATTAAGTGAAATGAAACTCACCATCTAGGCCCATTTGCTCTGCAATACCACTCCATAGCAGTTCTCTTTTGTCAAGATTTTTGTAGTCGCTGTTGCGTTTGTCATAAAAAGCTTTATGTTCCGACACCACCGAGACCAGCAGCTCTACGTTCATCTTGCCTTGTATCTTCCTCGTCTTATTTCTTTCCGGCAGTGTAGACGCTACTTGGCATATATCTTCTTCGCCGTTACATATGTGTGCTCGGCAAGACCGTTTTGTGTGTGGAGTGCCCCCAAGTTGTGTTTTACTGTAACTTAAGAAGCTCCAGACACGTGAGCAAAAGCGGCAATCTCATTGGTCGGATAGTTTTTGACGCGGCGCGTCAAACCAAAAAAACTAACCCGAGGCGTTTTTAAAAAAATGACGCTTTTACGGGTAGCATTTTTCGAGTCGGTGTGCACACTCAAATTGGCGCCCTTTGTTTAGTCACGAGGCGCTTCACTTTTAAAACAGTGAACTACTGACAACCAGACTACAGCATCAAACATCTGAACATTCTACAACTTGGTGCGTCTATATTTTATTTTATTACGTGTTGCCATAGCGAGGGGTTTGACCAACACAGTCTCACTCCCTACTCGTCAAATGTATGACGTCAAGTTTCAACAAAATAGGGGTACCCTTGACGTTATTTTTCGACGAGGGGGGGCCGTCAGATAGACATTCATGTTATTCCCTCACTGTCGGATATCGACGAAAGAAAAAAACACGCCCCCGCCCCTTAACTCGAAATCTGTGACAGTTATTGGTATTTTTAGCCCAATAACCGCTGTTTTAATCAACAATATTCACGAGATAGTATCATGGTTTATATGTATTTCTTTTTATGTTATTATTTCGGTATATTTCGGCCAGGGAAGCCGGATTGCTTTTTTGTTGATTTATATTTTTTAAACTATAATGCTACATCTATCAACATTTATTTAGATGTTATCATGGTATTCATTTCTTTACTTTAATAATATTATTTCGGTCTTATTACCGGTGAAATATTACAGTATATGCTGTAATATAGAACATTACGATATGATCCGAGCAGGAAGCATTCAAAGCCGATAGGCCTATCCCACAATGCAATGCGGCCATTCATTTCAAAGAATCGGGCAGCGATCAGCTGGTCTTTTACGCCAGGATCGCTTCAATATACATATATACAGTCAGTGATTGTGTCACCAGCAACAACACGTTGCTCAGTTTTGTTCCAGTAAGTTATGAACCATAATAACGTTTAAACGAATCCGCGGAAAACTCCGGAAGTGACGTAGTATGTCCCGCTCAGCGGATACGAAGATAAAAATATATAATATTCGTAATATTGATGTTTTTTTCTAACGTTGTATTTGAGGAGTTAAACAATAAAGATAGTTATAATAATAAAATACAGTTTCATGTATTTGTCTCATATATTGTGTGCTCGGCCGGCCGGCGGGCGGCCTCAATCTGAAGTGGAATCAAGCCATTTCACGGCAGATAGCAGAAAGAGGAGCCGAACGGGTCCCCCACCCACCCGGAAAAACTACAAGTGCTCAAGCTTTGTAACAGCTTCTGTGGCGTTTCTTATGGGAGTTGTAGTTTTAAAGTATATTGGTATATTTCTCATAAGTAGAAGTTGGCAGTGTATAATTTTGGATACACCCTGGGGTTTTTTGGGATGGAGAACACACTGGTGTCATCAGATTTTAAAAATCGAATCGTTAAATAGGTGAATATAGCTTATTACCATATTTGACAGTGCTTACAGTGGATAAACTTTGGTGACCATATCTACATGACAGCTGAGGTCCAGAGCTTTCTATAACAGCTGGTTTTATGTGTGTAGAACCTTCTGTTGCTAAATGACAGGCCTTCATACATGTACTGGGTTCAAGGTTCAGAGGTCAATATTTCAAAGCAGGAGTAATGTATCCTCTTCAGACTGACATATGTTCCTCTCCAGGTTGAGACCTTTCCAACGATGTGTTTGCTATAGTCCTACGACAACGTTTTAATTTTTACACATCATGGAGACCACTTAGCAGGAGATAGCCTACTTTATTGTTCCCAGAGGTATATTTGCCTTGAGTTCAAATGCTTCACAAATAACACTTGACATATTGTTTTATCATACAGCTGACATACTTAAAATAAAAAACAACATGAACAAAGTGATATAGGCTAGACTGAAGCACATCACACAGCAACAATCTATTGCTCATCTTTCACAAACAGTGACAAGAGCAACACAACCATGCTTCATATCATGAAGCTATTGCACACCCTCAATCTCAAGCAACATTATTTAAAGTTTTAATTGAGGTAGGTCCAAATTAGGCCTATATCATCATCAATGTTTTTATAGTTTAGGGCACCAAGGAAAAAAGGTTGGGAACCACTCCTCTGACCCATGTCATGACCCTTTTCTCAGCTTGTGAAATGGTTGAATGAGATGTGTGAGTTTTGTCTTTGTGCAGTAGGGCTGAGGTAGAAGTGTGCCAAAAATGCCATACAAATGTTGTATATGTATACATACCCAAACAAAGCTATATACATCTTACTCAGTGAACAAAAACCTCGGTAACAATCTGCTTATCCTTTTAATTTCCTGAAAATGCTTCTTAAAACTAGTCCCTTCTTAATTTTGAATAGGTAGTCTCAGTAAAGGCTACAAAGGTTAGGATGGCTACAAGCTGTAACCACGGTGATTGATATGAGGATCATGTTCTGAATATAATAATGAATATGTTAGGCCTACCATAAATTGATATTTCAAAAAAGTAATTTATTTAAAACAACTAATAATGCAGTGTGATTTTAAATCAAACTAAGTCCCACACATAAATATACTTATGTTTTTCCCCTTTAGTCTTTGCTATTAATATTCATCAACTGCAAAATTAGAAAATTGCGTTTTTAAATAACTATGTATGGAAAATAAAATAAAAAATGCTTCTCTTTGTATATTGTTTTTCACAACAGTACAATTCAAAACAAATGCAAATTAGTCAAACAAGCCATTAGGCTGTATTTCTAAACACTCAACTGTAGGTTTTTTATATAGTATATATAAGGCAAATAAAAGTGCTAAATATAAAACACAATTTTTTCATTATTAGTATTTTATTGTGTAAATTCTCACGTACAACTTGAAACATTCTTTCACAGACGAGATGTGGAATTTCCACGTCACTTCCGCGGATTCGTTTAAACGTAGACAAATACATGAAACTGTATTTTAATATTATAACAATCTTTATTGTTTAACTCCTCAAATACAACATTAGAAAAAAACAATATTACGAATGTTAGGCCTATATATTTTTATCTTCGTATCCGCCGAGCGGGACGTACTACGTCACTTCCGGAGTTTTTCGCGGATTCGTTTAAACGTTATTATGGTTCATAACTTACTGGAATAAAACTGAGCAACGTGTTGTTGCTGGTGACACAATCACTGACTCTATATATGCATATTGAAGTGATACTGACCACTGACTGTATATATGTATATTGAAGCGATCCTGGCGTTAAAGACCAGCTGATCGCTGCCCGATTCTTTGAAATGAATGGCCGCATTGCATTGTGGGATAGGCCTATCGGCTTTGAATGCTTCCTGCTCGGATCATATCGTAATGTTCTGTATTACAGCATATACTGTAATATTTCACCGGTAATAAGACCGAAATAATATTATTAAAGTAAAGAAATGAATACCATGATAACATCTAAATAAATGTTGATAGATGTAGCATTATAGTTTAAAAAATATAAATCAACAAAAAAGCAATCCAGCTTCCCTGGCCGAAATATACCGAAATAATAACATAAAAAGAAATACATATAAACCATGATACTATCTCGTGAATAATGTTGATTAAAACAGCGGTTATTGGGCTAAAAATACCAATAACTGTCACAGATTTCGAGTTAAGGGGCCGGGGGGCGTGTTTTTTTCTTTCGTCGATATCCGACGGTGAGGGAATAACATGAATGTCTATCTGACGGACCCCCTCGTCAAAAAATAACGTCAAGGGTACCCCTATTTTGTTGAAACTTGACGCCAGGGTCCTTGACCATGCGTCATACATTTGACGAGTAGGGAGTGAGACTGTGTTGGTTTGACTGACAGCCAATCATGATTCACTGCTGCCGCTGCACAGCATACTTGATAGACAGAAACATGACAACATTAAATTATATTATTTTATATCATAACAGCTAACATTCAAACTATGAATACACACAAGTCTTCTGAGTCATCATGCCTCAAGTCAAGTCTTGAGTCATTAAAGGGTAACTACCGTTTTTTTCAACATGGACCCTATTTTCCTATGTTTTTGTGTCTAAGTGACTGATGGGAACAACAATCTTTGACATTGGTCCAATGTTAACTTCTGTTTCTGATATGTACATCACATTAACATTATATACAGCAACTTGTTATACACAGCTTAGAGATTTTCCCAGAGACTTGAAACTTGAGAGACTCATCTTGGACTTGTAAGTTAAAGGGTAACTACCGTTTTTTTTTGTTTTTTCTTCAACCTGGACCTTATTTTCCCATGTTTTTGTGTATAAGTAACTGATGGGAACAACAATCTTTGACATTTGTCCAGTATTAAGCGAGATCGCTGCAGTCAGTAGCAGCGAAACAAGCTACGATGTAATGTTAATAGGGCAATTGTCCAGCTTGTATTTACCTTCACAAAAGTGCTCATTTTGCCACTGACAGACACTGACATTAATATTCTATGTATCTGACAACATTATGGAAAGGATCCCTTCAGAGATAGACCTTTTTAAAACCTCTTTGAGACATTTAAAAAAGCAATACTTGTAGAGTGCATAAAGCCAACATATGTTCACATGTAAATAGGTAAAGTATGTGTTTATTTCAACCAAAACTAGGGTTGTGATGGTTGGAAAAGTGGAAAGATGACCTGAAATGGCTTTTCATAGTTTTATCTTGTTTCTGTCGACTTTGAATGAAGTGTATTTTACAATGCTAAAATCACTATTTATTTGCATGGAGTCTGGTGGCTTTTTCACCTTTATTTGACAGGACAGCTAGGTGAGAAAGGGGAGAGAGGGGGAAGACATGCAGGAAATCATCACAGGTCAGATTCAAACCCTGGACCTTTGCATCAAAGCATAAACCTGCAAGTATATGTGCGCCTGCCCTACCCACTGAGCCAACCCAGCCACATAAGATTTCACAGATGTTTTTAGGCCTTTCTTTTCATAGGACAAATAAATACATGAAAGGGGAGAGAGAGGGGGAACGACATGCAGCAAAGGGCTGCAGGTCAGAGACAAACCCTCGGCCGCTGCGTTGTGGAGTATACCTCTACATATGTGCGCCCGCTCTACCAACTGAGCTAACCTGGCCACAGGATCTTACTCTCTAACAGAAAGGTCAACCTCCTTAGAAATCCTTACCATAATGTTGTCAGACACTTAGAATATTCTGAGCCTGTCAGTGGCAAAACAAGCACTTTTGTGAAGGTAAATACAACCTGCACAATTGCCCTATTAACATTGTGGCTTGTTTTGTCACTGTCGACTGCAGCGACCTCGCTTAAGTAATCTAAAATCTTATCTTTGCCTTTTTCATACTATTCATCCTGCACATACACTTATTCTTACTACTCTTATAATGTTACTGATTATTTTCATTACATTAAGATAAAATAGTGCTTAGCGTGGAGTTTGGAGTCTCCATCCGTCTCCTTTGTCAACTGTGGCAATTTTCTCCTTTCTTTAGCGACTCACTGTGGCACGAATATGGATGGCCGCGAAAAAGGATGACGCTGTTGCTGGGCAGAATTCAGATTCACCATCCAACCCATCAACTGTGTTAAGCCTTTTTACACATTCTTTACATATTTTTTACACTCTTGCGTAGAAATCCACACACAATGTGTTAAATGTGTAACAACACATCTTAGTGTGTCATTTTTGAACACATCTCTTCTAAGAGTGCAGTCTCAAAATCTTACTAAATGGATACAATTTAAAATCGCTGTTGTGTGTTGTTATTGTTTTATTTGTATCATTTGCAAGCATATCTTCTAGGCTGTATATTTTATGACTAAAAACGTTTATTTTTTTATCAATTAATTGCTTTATTACTCTTATTATTATTATTATTATTATTATTATTATTATTATTATTATTAGTGGTGGTAGTAGTAGTAGGCTATTAGTAGTATTGTTTTAATATTTTGCTCTTTGATATTGTGATTTTTAACATTTCTCACACTTCATAACAGCTATATGTGAGCTATTTCTCCACAATGTCTGGTACACCCGAAACACTCACCTTTTCCTTTCCACTGTCTCTCTGCTGGACTGATTATATATATAAACCTTGTGTTGATATAGGCTACTCTTATTATATACTATATTATACTATTTCATATGATACCATATTATGCTCATATTAAATAAGCATTTCAGAATCAGAAAAGGGTTTATTGCCACAATAAGTTATACTTCCGTGGAATTTGCCTTGGTGATTGGTGCATACATAAACAAACATATTAAACATTAATATGAAATAGACAATAAATACAGAAACAAATATATACAAATAGCTGTTTTGCATGGGGGGTTGAGAGTCAGTGTCAGTGGGGGTCCGGCCCGGTGCATGTTAAAGTGACAATATGTAACTTTTAAATGTTTCTGAAACTGTTTAATTTTTCATCTGATGATCATAAATGACCTCTAACAGCAAACAAGACTAACAGTGAAAAGAATGCTATTTTTATATAGTTTTGATTAATGCCTTTGCCGGGTCCGGTTTTTCCCACAAAGTCACAAAATTATTTGAGGCAGGTAAATGGCACTACAGTAACACATTCTGACGGGTCACAGATTTCGGCATAACACCGGAAAAGCCTGCGTTAGTGAGTATGCAGGTAAAAGGTAGCAGGAGATTTCTTTATATAGGCCTAATTGTCTTTCAATTTTGTTTAAGAAAGTTATCTGTTGTAGTTATCGCTGATACTGGAGCAGGGCCTTCACAGATAAAAAGGAAATAATAAATGAAGAACAACTAAAAGCTAAAAGGGAAATTATAGACAACGGGCGAAACGCGAGTCACACTTGGTCAGGCTTTTAACAGATGAAGACAATTACGGGATTGTAAAAGATTCAACAACGTCCTCCTTTGTCCCCCTGTACTTGTGTAAAGCGTCCGTGGGTTTCATGAATGCGCTATATAAATATTATATAATATTATAAGTTATTAATCCGTTGGTTGCTACAACAAACTCTTATTGCTTTGGCTCGTGACACAGTGACAGTGATAATGTTACCCGGTTTAGCTCATGATACATCCAAAGTAGGCTAAGTTACGGTATGTTACACTTGAAATACAACGATGCATCTCTAACATATTCTCTTATTGTAAATGGATGATTTTCTGTCGGAGCAAAAACATTCATCGCAACTATATGACCTCCTGGTAACGCTAACTCCTAGGCCTTTATGACAGCAAGTGTGCTAAAAACACTACCGCGTTTGTCCAAAGGGGCCGCTTAAATCCACACAAACTAAAAGTTACATATTGCCACTTCAAATTTCAATGAACGCCGTGTTAGAAAAAACAGCATAGACCAGCATATATTGTGTTTTGGTGCCGTTATGCTGGGATGCTGGCTACCAGCCTCCCATCACCAGCATCCCAAGCTGGTAAGGGGGCCATGGTGAGATGCTGGGCAATCAAAAATGTTGGTGTGATGATAAAAGCCAGAGCACATGAAAATATTATAATGCTTAAAAAGGCAATTGTAGCATTTTCACAACATTATGTTCATTTAACAAATAAGTATTATAACAGAAACAACATGAATATTTAATAAAAAAAAGCAAAAATTGTTTTCATGTTCATTTAATAAATATCAATAATAATTGACAGATAAATATTTAACAAAACGTTGCAATTCTAATGATTTCAACAGTTCATTTAATAAATAAATATTTAAGGAATATCGGTCATCTCTGTAGGTGCAGGCCACCTCCGGCTCCACATTCAGCATGATGACTGAACGCAAGCACTCCCTGGGCAAACATATACACAAACAAACAGACCCAGACAGGTCTAAATCATGAAATAACATCCAGGATATTTAATCAGGGTAAAAGAAAAAACACTTCCACTTATTCCTCATCCCATCAGCAGAAGGAGTGAAGCCCCTCTCTGAGCTACACACCAGCTTTTTTTCTCAAATCCCTTTTTTCTCCTTGGTAATACACCACCTATCCACCAGCTATGATACATATTCACTCTTTCTGTTCTGTTTTTTTTATCCCCCCACCTCCTAAATCTTACATGCACAAGTAGTGGAGACACTCCCTCAGCAGGACCCCTCTCCAGGATGCAGGTTTAGCACATCATTATTTTATTACCCTATATGTCTCTAACCCTTACCATTATATACAGTATACGATCAATATTTTGTTTTCTCTCCAGTTAATTGCCTTGGATCTCTTTGGCTCTACATTGCATTGGCACCTATAGAATATATAATCTGGGTTGGGCAGCAGGTCCTGTCTATCCATCATCACTAGCCGGGAAACATTCTCCCTTTTTTCTCTTCCCTTGCCTGGCACAAAGGGCAGTGTTGTTAGGAGGGTTAACTATTTTTATTATTAAAAGGCATAATGAGATTGGCAATGCATACAATTTAAGTATTGGAGGCACAATGTACACAGTCACAGACATGCATACACATGCAGACACGCACATTGTGTATAGACATTGTATTTTAATGTTTTACTGTGTATACAATTAACAGTGCAAAATTACCAATCAGCTAATGCATTCAATTTAGTGGCAATCTCTGCTCTTTAGGAGTTCATTAAAAAGCTACTTGATGCTGAAAGTCAACCGTGATCATGATTATCTAGCTCAGGGGTCGGCAACGGGGGAAATGTCAATCAAACTACTGTAAATAACAGGCTATGCTCCTGTCAGTGGCTACGAAAGAGGCCTTTTGGCATGTGGATAGGAACATTTACACAAAACTTTCTTGCTTACTTATTGCTAGTGTGCTATTGGTTGACTGCGTGCCAATGGTGGCCCCTGATCTAGCTGGATGACAAGACAACGAAAACTGCCAACACAAAGGCAGGTTTACGAAGCTAGACACAAAAGTGTACATGGGAAGACATGCTGGGTCGGTGTGTCTGGGCCTTTAAGGAACACACAGCACAAGCACAGGAAACTAGGAACATGAACAGAAAACCCAAAATACAAAATCCGCCACAGGCAAACTGTAAAGACTCTCTTAACAGGTTGTTGCTCTAACGACATACATTCACATTTCATCAATTAAAGTGGAGAGTGGAAATCTTCAGAGCTGATTCTCATAATTGAATATAGTACAATGACATCTCTTTCAAGCCCATAAAAGTACATTAATGAATTTTATGCAAATGGAAATATATAGGAATTTATTAACAATGCTGTAATAATTACAGGCTGCTGGATTAGGGATTCAATCTAATGAAATGCTGGTCCGTGGCCCAATATGGATATACTGTATTTGCTCCTGCTGTTTTATGTTTCTGACAATAAATGATGTTATGACAAATTTATTTCTCAGGCAACTGTCATATGTGTTGAGAAGGATATAGAGTGGAAGAGTTGACAGTTGGCTGTGGCTCAGTGATAGAGCGGTTGCCTGCCAATCGGAAGGTTGGTGGTTCGATCCTTGGTGTCCAAGTGTCCTTGGGCAAGACACTGCACCCTGAGTTGCCCCTGATGCTGTGCATCGGAGTGTAAATGTGTGTGACTGATTATCTGATGGAACCTTGTACGGCAGCCTCAACCACAGTGTATGAGTGTATGTAACGTGTACAATGTTAAAGCGCTTTGAGTAGTCGTTGATACTAGAAAAGCGCTATATAAGAACAGTCCATTTACATTTACAAAGATGTAAAAACAATAGCTGCTCACTAGGTGGCAGTAAAAAATAAGGCATGGCTCCTTTCTGGCAATTCCAATCTATGCAACAGTACTGGTGTGACATTTTGGTAGAACACTGTCTGTTGCATTTCCACTATTTGTTCTGTATTAAAAATTCAAGGGAAAAAAATTCATGCTGTTATCTATCTGCTGTAGCGAGCTCATTCGCACCCAGATGGCGGGGGCGGCACTGTATGAATTACGTTTTTTGATTTCTCCAGTGCATTCAACACCATCCAGCCACTGCTACTGGGTGAGAAGCTGTGGCTGATGGGTGCCAATGCATCCCAAGTCTCTTGGATCACTGACTACCTGACAGGCAGACCACAGTTTGTCCATCTGGACCATGTTCTGTTGGATGGGGTGGTGAGTGAGTGGTACAGGGGCTCCACGGGGGACTGTGCTGTGTCCTTTCCTGTTCATCTTATACACCTCAGACTTTCTCACCTACAGTTACAGTAGGTACATTTTCTGATGACTCTGCATTTGTTAATGGATGGAAGGGGAATACAGAGCGCTGGTGGACAACTTGGTGGAGTGGGCTGGTAAAAATCGCCTGCTGAATGGCCAGAGAGATGGTGATTGACTTCAGGAGGAGGGCTCGTTACGGAATTCAATACCTTTTAGGCATCAACCGAATTGCCTCTAAAGTATCAAGTAAAAGAAATGCCTCATCATTTAATACCCAATTTCAATACCTAAGGAGTAAATCTCATCAGCGTCGGTGAGCCAATAAGCATGCAGCGTGCTTATAAGATCTAATAATGATTGTGATTGGCTGTTTAGTGTTACACATCGTAGAGGCAGGCAGGGAAAACTCTACGTTACACAGAGACAAGCTCACGTAGTAGGAGCTGAAAAATAAATAAAAAGATTCAAAGTCGTGGGTGCCTGGGTACCTCACCTGGTAGGACATGCACCCATAGAGGTTTACTCCTATACGCAGTGGCCGAGGGTTTTAGACTCGCGGCCCTTTGCTGCATGTCATACCCCCTCTCTCTACCCTTTCATGTCTTCATCTGTCCTATGAAAATAAAGGCCTAAAATGCCCCCCCAAAAAAAAGATTTGTGCCGTAATGTTGTAACTTATTTTTGTTTTATTAAATTGGTATCAAAAAAGTATCATTTAGGAACCGGTATCGAAGTCACGGTTTTGGTATCGGTATCGACATATCAAACGATACGCAGCCCTATTCAGGAGTAGGGGAACAGCTCCGTAGACCCTGTGCATTCTGGGTGGGGATGTGGAAATGGCTGAGGAGTACAGATACCTGGGTGTTGACATCGACAACAGGCTAAACTGAAATACCACCAACAGCACAGCTGTTTACAAGAAAGGGATGAGCAGATTCTATTTCCTGAGGAAGCTGAGATCCTTCAACGTGTGCAGCGGAACGTTGGAGATGTTCAACCAGTCGGTTGTGGCCAGCGCTCTATTCTCCTCCGTCATCTGACATAAACATACTTAGAGTGCTCATATTATGCTCATTTTCAGGTTGATAATTGTATTTAGAAGTTGTACCAGAATAGGTTTACATGGTTTAATTTTCAAAAAACACCATATTTTTGTTGTAATGCACATTGCTGCAGCTCCTCTTTTCACCCTGTGTGTTGAGCTCTCTGTTTTAGCTACAGAGTGAGGCATCTCACTTCTGTTCCTATCTTTGTTGGGAGTCACACATGCGCAGTATACTAGGTAAGGACTACTATTATATTACATTACATTACATGTCATTTAGCTGACGCTTTTATCCAAAGCGACTTACAATTGCTATATATGTCAGAGGTTGCACGCCTCTGGAGCAACTAGGGGTTAAGTGTCTTGCTCAGGGACACATTGGTTAATGTATCGCGGTGGGAATCGAACCTGGATCTCCCACACCAAAGGCATGTGTTGACTAGCCAGTCAGAAGCAGAGGATGTGGGCGTGCCACGCTTTTTTTGTGTTGGAATTTTAAATTCTGGTGTATTTATGAGGACTATGGTTAACTGCTCCTTAGATCCCTGCAGGGTAAATCCAGACAGCTCGCTAGACTATCTCGCCAATCTGAGTTTTCTGTTGCATGACTACAACAACTTTTGTACGTACCCATGTTCCACCAAAACGAGTTCCTTCCCGAGGCTATTCAATTCAATTCAATTCAATTTTATTTATAGTATTAAATCATAACATAGGTTATCTCGAGACACTTTACAGATAGAGTAGGTCTAGACCACACTCTATAATGTACAAAGCCCCAACAATTCCAACAATTCCAGTAATTCCCTCAAGAGCAAGCAGCGCGACAGTGGCGAGGAAAAACTCCCTCTTGGGAAGAAACCTCGGACAGACCCAGGCTCTTGGTAGGCGGGTGTGTGGTTGGGGGTGTGATGAACAGTGGCAATAATAGTCACATTAATAATGGAACAGTGACTGGATGTAGCGGGGAGCTGCAGGGTTCAGCAGGAAGCAGCATGACATTGCGGGGCACCGCTGAGCTCTGCAGCGGCTCCGTGCGGTGCTTAGCGCCGCCCAAGACGATTGTGATTGGTTTAAAGAAATGCCAATAAACCAGAGCAAGTTTTTCTCCCATCCCAGAATGCTGCATGGACTAGCCAGACCCTCCTCCTCCGCGCTGTAGAGAAAGGTCTGGCAAAGTGAGACTAGAGACGGGTAGATGGCTTATATGAAGAGTCTAAATATATGTCAGGTATGTAACGTTCCTGTGTTTGAAGATAAATCGGTACCAGTTGAAGGCAGGGGGCGATCTTGTCTCTAACAGTTAGAATTTTACCATTTAAGAAGCTCATGAATTTGTTGCCTCTGTGGGCTATAGGACTACATGACTCAATAGAGCTGTGACTCTCTGTCAACCTGGCTACAGTGCTGAAAAGAATGTATGTGTATGAAAAACCCAAACATCATTTGTCCTCTGACACTAGTGTAAGCTATACTGTGTATACATCCTGACTGACAAGTACAGAAACAAATGCCTTTCTAATATGCAGTTAATATAGGGATACACTCTATGAATCTCCTGGTGGAAGACTGTTATAGTATTCATAGCTGGTTGTGGTTCCAGGATAACACAGGCAAACCCGCTGTGTGTGTGTGTGTGTGTGTGTGTGTGTGTGTGTGTGTGTGTGTGTGTGTGTGTGTGTGTGTGTGTGTGTGTGTGTGTGTGTGTGTGTGTGTGCACGCGTGCATGCTGTAAAATCTCTTATGCACTTTAGTGTGATATATGGTTATGGCATTAAAACCAAAATGACAGTGTGTGTGTGTGTGTGTGTGTGTGTGTCATGTCGTGTC
This sequence comes from Perca flavescens, assembly GCF_004354835.1. Lineage (NCBI taxonomy): Eukaryota > Metazoa > Chordata > Actinopteri > Perciformes > Percidae > Perca > Perca flavescens. Next base: position 5,534,262 of record NC_041335.1, read on the forward strand.
GTCTGTGTTTGTGTGTGTGTGTGTGTGTGTGTGTGTGTGTGTGTGTGTATACTGGCAGGCCCTATATTTAAACCACCCATACATAAACATAAGAACACGCATACACATATTTATGTCATGCAGCAGTGCCAAACAAATGAAAAGCATTTATCTCTTCAGCAGAAGCCTCAGCTTGTTTTAACCAGACACAGCCATTTGATTGATTTTCCCTGTCTGCTCTTTGATGGGAGATGCTGAGAATTATTAAATGACTAATTTTTCCTTGCTTTCTCTGTAATCCTAATTCTTTTTACTCTGTAGTTGTCGAACACTGAACATTTCTTGCTTGAAGTTATTTTTTTAACAATTAACCTTGGTTACTTCTTGTTTATCTTAGTTTGACCTGTGTTTTACACAAACACACACCCACTTGCTCTTGTTAGCTCAGGGTTAATGGGGCACTTCAGCACACTCAAAGAATACGCAGTTTTATTAAGGGCCTATACTAAATTGTGTTGTTAACTTAAGTCTGCTTGGCAGAGGCGAGAACGGGCTGAGCTCCAAGTCATTGAAGGAGATATATGTACTGTGCCGGTCCAATTCTTTTAATGAAATTACAAAGCAGGGGTGTGCTGTAAATGGGTACACACAGGGTTGTTAAAAAGGGCAGACTGAAGCAGTAGAAAAGGGTAAAAGAATAGATTGCTAGCTGTTAATATGACAAGCAAAACAAACGATAAAAGAAACGGAAAATATATTGTCATTTTATTAATAGAATAGACCTTTTTGGTAGGTGTATTGAATGTCCTCAACTTTGTGGTAATAACAGCATTGTGCACTTCTAAATGTACAACTTTGTATCTGAAGAGAAAGTATTTGACTATGTAATAAAGTGCTGTTTTTGACAAGGAATGGAGGAAATGTTGGATTTAAACAGTGGTTTTGACCTGGGCAAACGTTTGACATCATTTTGACTGTGGACATCTCTGATAATTTATATCTTAGTGGACACACATACACACACACACACACACACACACACACACTGGATAGCAGAAAGAAATACTTTACTAATAATGATTTTTCCTCTAAGGTTTGTTCAAGGAACAATATGACAAATCACGTTAGTGTAAAAGTAAAGTACAGAGTGCTGAGCTCACCATTGGGACCACAACCCAGAGTATCTTCAGAGACGGTTTGAAAAATAAAGAAAAGACAAGTTACTGTCACAAACCCAAAAGTGGTACCCTTGGGGATATACCATCAGGGAAGTTTTGGAGCATTTTAGTGAGCGGGTCCCTGATTTTTTTGGTATCTAATACTCTTCTTAAACAAGCATGCTGGCGATGTGATTCATATTCCTGTTAGTATTGACTAGACTGCGAACACCGACTGCCCCTGTTGCTCTGGACAGAAACCAGTGAAGGCTATTAGAAGCATTTTTCCGGTGATCTCTTGCTTTACTGCGCAGCCTCCAACTGACAGAGACAACGTAAATGTGACGTGAGCAACGTGTCTGAAAGATGTAAGTCTTCTAGTAGCTGTGCCAAGAGAAATCTCAGTCATTACGAATCTCGCAGACACCGTGATGGATCACGATAAGCAACTTTTGGTAAGTATTATGATTAATTATTTGGTCATTTTGCATAGTATTTATTTAATTTAAAATATAACGCCAGTACACCAGATTAAGTTAATGCATATATCATTTAAGCTAGATGAGGCATTGGTAAAGATATGCTTGCTTGCACATGTTGTAACGTTAATTTTAGACAAGCAACTTTTGCTAAGTATTATGATTAATTATTTGGTCGTTTTGCATAGTATTTATTTATTTTAAAATATAACGCCAGTACGGCAGATTAAGTTATATATCATTTAAGCTAGCTGAGGCATCGGTAAATATAAAATGCTTGCTTGCACATGTTGTATAACGTTAATTTTGGCCGAATATAACCACAAAATGGTGTCAACTGTTATCTAGCTACATCGCAAAAGAAAATGGACGAATCAGTCATATAAAAAAGTTAATCAGTAAATCGCTTTGGACAAAAGCGTCTGTTTTGGCCTGTTAAATATCAGATAGGTAATAGATGGACAATAATGTCACCAATAACATCTATGACTGAGGGTTGCCCTTTTCATTTTTCTTTCCACATAGGTTTAAATACTAACATTAAGCAGTTAGCCTACACCATGCCTAACAATCAATTGTAGGTGCCCAAAGGAAGTATTACACAAGTTGATTTGAATTGTATAACTAGAAAACAGATTGGGTCCAAATATAATCCCTGTCAGCTACTGAATTAGCAAACAATGCTGTCTCTGAAGAAAAAGGACCCTAGGATATATTTCGGAACTGTATGAGATTGTGCTAAAATAAGATGTCACCTGTTAGTTGTAATGTTGTTATTTAGTCATACCAAAGCTAACGTGCTCTGTACTGTGCCTTTTAATTTTTCTAGGACCCGTCCCCATCCTACACCTCGGGGACAGCAGGAGAGACTATGGCCATGAAGCCTTCAGTACAAGTCCAAACAGGTAACCCAACTGACACACTGCAAATCAATACATGGCATGACTTCACACTATAATTAAGGTTTAACAGTAAGCTGTAGCAAAGAATGCAAAGCCCTCAAACGTTGTGTAATACCTATATGGTCATATTATTATTTCAATGAACAGATAAGAGCAATTCATTTGTGATTTATTGTATATCTGCATAGACTTTTTCTGTTTTGTTTATGGCCTGAGACAAGTTACTTGTGTGTGTTAACATGTGTGTACTGACACTTTCACATAAAAAAAAACACTTAGCGGCCAAGGTTCACTGGTTTGGCTGGGGTGGACTTCGATGGCACTCTCTCTTATCTTCCCCACGAATGTAGCTAGCTTGAGAGGAGATTGTGGGTCAGCTGCCTTGTTCCCCCCTCCTGTGTGTTTATGTCTCCCTTTTCCCCTCTGTGTTGGTCTGTACTGTTTGTCTCCACCTGGAAGTGGCAAGGGGCGTGTCTAGAGAAACTAGGTCAAGAGGCATGGCCATTAATCCCCGCTCTGTCACTGGCACAGCTGATGCACATTCCATGATTCACACCTGCAGTATTTATACTGCAGTTACATACTCCTACGTGGTAACTTGGCGCAGTATCCCTGCACGTATTTCTAGAAACTCTCGTGATTTAGTATTTTCTCTGTCTAACTTCAGTTCCTCTGTGCAGATCCTGCTGTTACCTGCTTCTTACCTGCCGTGCTCTTGCGTGCTGCTTGACACAACCACCTGCTTCTCCTGGATTCTACTCAGAACTTCTTTGGATCTGCCACTGCCTGGTTCCCTCAAGCTGCAGTCCATTCCCAGAAGACTACAAGCTCAGCCTTTATTGTTCATCTCCTCTGAGTATTTATGCCTACTAAATACTTGAACTGTTTATCTGTGTCCTGAGTGGTATCTCTGTGTTCTGGGTCATATATACAGCCTTAACAGGGATAGGGATTTTTTATTTATTATTATTACTTTTTTATATAATGTTTTTATTTGTGTTTTACTATTTCAACTTTTAATAAAGCAATATTATTAACCAAATGATTCAATATTTATTATTGAAACACACAGTAAACACTTCAAGTAGACATGCTTTGACAGAAATGTCATGTGGTTTTATTACTTATGTGGTAGAACTTAATATAATGCTATATATTCAAAGTCAGTGGCCTACACAGTGAATATTGATAAGGGAGGTGTCAAGACACCTTTAGATTAGATTTGATTATATTTCTCTTCAATGTCATTGTGCAGAGTACAAGTACAGAGACAATTCAATGCAGTTAGTGTCTAACCACAAGTGCAAAAAAAGTACAGTATAGACAGGTAGTGTAGTATAAACAGTATATGGCATAGTGCAGTGTACACAGTAGTATACAGTTAACAAAGTGGTATGGTGTAAGTGAATTAACATTAGCATTATAAGAGCAGAACACATGGATATGCAGTATGAACAATATAGACATGTACAGTATGTATAGATATGTGCAGTGTAATAACAGTAACATTGTATGGGTGGTGTGTGAGAGTAGGTGGGGGGATCAACGTTGATGGCTACCTCCTTGTTGCCCCTATCAAAGCGGCCCTATGGATGTGGTTCAGCTCATCAGGCACTATGATCAGGCACAGGCAAGGAGGTGTCGAGCATCTTGTAGATGGCTTCGACCATGATGAAAGGGATAACTTTAACCGCAATGGGCATTGAGAAGTTTTTTTTTTCTCCATTGGCTGTATAATTTCCCCATCCCCCGTATATACCTTGTTAACCCTACTTCATTATTTAACAACATATACATTTCTTAAAATATCATACTTGTTCGTGGATAAATGTTACTAAATATGAATTCACTTGCCACATTTCGAGGTATGAGTAATTCCAATCCATCAAAACGTTGCTGAAAACTGAAATATTATATATTATAAATCTGAAATAATTTCTTCCGATGCTTTTCATAAACTCTCTATGGGCTTCTCACCTTCTCACTTGACTGCATGCCTCCACGCCATAGACAGTATATAAGCTCCACGCCATAGACAATAGCTCCACGCCCCATGATAGCCTGCGAGCTTGGCCGTCTATGGCTTCTCCTGGCAATACGGTAATTTTTCGACTATGCGACAGTAAGTCGCGTGGTTATGACACAATCCTTAGCCTATTTTTACAAAAACATCTGCTATGGAATCATAATGAGAGGTACAAGGTAATGGACCCTTTTATACATTGTCGTGTTTCTTTAGAAATAAACAATGGACAAATAGTCCATTGTAATAGAGTCTTTAAATGCTTCAGATGTAAAGTTATTCGCAGTCAAGTGACGTTAAAAAACAATGGCGGTCAGCGGAATGCTAACAGGAGGTGATGGCCAGGTAGCAACAAAATGGCGCCATGATGGCTCGAGTTCTGAAGCGAAGCTTACCCCCTTGTTTACATGCAACGTAATGCAACAAAATGTAAAAACCGCGCCCTCTGTATGTTGGCTGTATAGCCAGTATCAGTACACTGCTGACATATTCAAGCTGTTAAAGTGATTGACAGTTGGTGGTGGTAACGTTCCCAGAAACATTGCAAAAAAAATACAGAAGCAATTCCATCAGCCAAGACAAACACCACTAATGCCTATCATACACTAGAACAGAGATCTTCAACAGGGGGTCCGGTACCCCTAGGGAGTCCTCAGAGTCGCTGCAGGGGGGGCACCAAATAATTGTATGATGACAGGCCTTCTGGCCTATAGATAAGGTAGTCACTAAGGTAGTAGTCTCGCTTTGCCAGACCCTCCTCCAAAGTGCGCTGGAGGAGGGTCTGGCTACTCCACATAGCATTTGGGGATGGGAGGAAAACGTGCTCTGGTTTATTGGCATTTCTTTAAACCAATCACAATCGTCTTGGGCGATGCTAAGCACCGGAGAAAAGCCGCGGTACCGCTGCAAAATAATGTGTACGTTTAAAAGTTGTTTTAGTCATGCAACAGAAACTCAGATAGTCTAGCTAGCTGTCATGATTTACCCTGCAGAGATCTGAGAAAAATCAACCAGGGTTTAAAATCCCATTACAAAGGAAGCCCAAGGCAACGGATATGCCTAAATGAGTGAAATCCGGCGGAATTTTCCAGCGGCAACGGAGCAATCCCGTAAGTAAAACGTCAAGGATATAGACGAGTAATGTTGCCTCCCACAGATACAGTTAATTCTAAGGATTCACTGTGCCAAGTATGTGTAACATTAAAAGATGATTTATAAAATCATGCCGACAATTATTATTTTAATAGCTTAGTATTCTATTCACTAAAAAGGTATTTATAAAGGCTTTAGGCTGCCCTTCACTTTATAGTTGGCCAAGTTTAATATGCAACATCATTTTATACAATATATGTAGTAGAGGGTCCCTGGTCTGTCTGTCTTTCAGTTTAAAATATGTTAAAGACGCCTACGCCTGCACTAGAAGACTCTGAGAAGACTAAAGTCTGACACAATCTCACATCTCAAGACAATATGTCATAATTGCACTGAGGTTTTCGTCACAGACTATAAGATTTTATCACATACTTAAAACTTACGATAATATCAAACACGTTTGATTTTGTTGTAGTATCAAGGTTGGAACAAAACTTAATACCGACTGATTGAGACAACGTGAGCGCGCCCCAACTCTAGCAAGACTCCTGATTACATTCCGATATTGGAAATTTGCCGGCAACAGTGGAATCCCTTGAAAAGTCGTTTGCTGTAAGGTCAGCATACGTTCATATCATGGAGGTAAACAATCCAGGTTTAAAGTGGCTTTAATTAATTCTTCATTTTTTATGACAAATGACAAGTAACAATGGGAAAAAAGTTCCAGGTTGTTATTTAGCTGTCTGTTTTGCTGCTTATCTCTCCTTTCTCTGAGTTTTTTTTGTATATACTTGTGCACCAAACAGCAGACAGACACAGTTAGAGACTAGCTAGTGAACATGGTGGAGCATTAAGCAGCTCAAAAACTGAAATATCCCTCAAGAGTTGGTAGAAACCAAACAAAAATCCTAATGAACGATCATCTTGCTCTGTAACTGCTGGGCGTGTAAATATGCATACTTCATACAACATACTACATTCAGAAAATTTTTGATGTCTTAGAAGCACATCCCCATTGTGGCTGTTTCCTATTTTGATGTTTTACTTATGGTAGAGGCTGCTGATGCTTCTGAGTAAGCTGCTGGCTCTGCGGGAGAGAGATGTTAATTCCCTGACCTCCACTGTGTCTGTGTCTTACATTTGGTAACCTTTTCCTCCAAACCAGCTGAGGGCTGGGATTGTCAAATAGCCAGCTGAGGAAGGTCGGTTGACCTGGAGAGACGGAAATATGTGTTACAGAGAAAATTCTTTTTCTTTCATCTTCATGCCAGCATGTCTGTCAAACTCACAAAAATATATACACACCGACAGAGACCCACAGATGTGTACTGACACATGTGTGCACTCAGACCTTCGGCATGCGCACACACAGTATATGCAATATATTTACACATTAGTATTTATGCAGTGTTTACTTGAGAGGCAGCCTTAATCCATAAAAAATTAAATGACTTCTATCAAATTCATGACACCCTTTTAAATATTTTGCTGTATGCCAATAGAGAAGTATCAGATAAATCGAGCACACTCTGTAATGGCCCCATAGAGCTCCATCACTAACATCTGAATAACCCAAAAATTATTCCATGAATACTGATGGCTCATATCAGGAAAGCAGGTGGCATTCCAAATATTGATTTGATTCTTCGATCTACTGATTAGACGTAAAGAATTGTGATTAGCAAGACTGGCGTGAGCTTATTTATGGTCCAACCCGGGATTCTGCTTTATGAACTTGCCCCCAGCTGATCACACGGTAAATCCAACTGTCAGCACAGTCAATTTTTATGACAGCCATGCCATTAGAATCAATGAAGCTTCTGTGTGCACCGTAAAACTCTTTAAATCAGGCCAGTACTGCCTGGGATTTATTGATGGCATCATTTGTCTTTTCTTCAGCGGTATTTGACAGAAAACACATGCTACATGTTGCAAGTAAGCAAGTAACTTCAAAAGGCACGATCGTCTTATGTTTTCAGACGAGCACAAGGGACAACCAGTAAGACCTGGTCAGAAGACCTAATACCCCTTTTACACCAAGGGCTCAACCAGGGTTGAACCAGGGTTGGCTGTGTGTTTGAAAGGGTTAACCCCAGTCGATCGAGGTGGGTTGGACCAGGGTTGGACAAGGGTCAATTTCAATGTGAATTGCACACAGCAGGGTCGCGCAAAAACCGGGGGCGGTACAAATTATGTGATTGGTTGGAAATGAGAGTGGGGAAGGGGGACACAGTTGCCAGAAGTCGCCACAAACTTTGAAAAAACAACAGGTTTTCACAGGCAGCTTAAACAACAGCAGAGCGGAGCAGTCCAATTCATTCCCTATAAGAACACAGCATTCTGGGATGGGAGAAAAACGTGCTCTGGTTTATTGGCATTTCTTTAAACCAATCACAATCATCTCGGGTGGTGCTAAGCGCCTCAGGAAGGAACTTGTGTACGTTCAAAGGTTGTTTTAGTCGTGCAACAGAAAACTCAGATTCAACGGATAGTCTAGCTAGCTGTCTGGATTTACCCTGCAGAGATCTGAGGAGCAGTTAATCATAGTCCAGTAACTGTAGGTGGAATTTCCGGTGGCACCAGTGCAATCCCAGAAGTGGAACGTCGTGGATATAGACTAACTTTGATTTAGCTTTTGCAGAGCAGTAGCGGAGTTGCAATTTGAAAAAAAAGCCTGTAAAAACACAGCGTTAGAATGTAAACGTATGAAAATAAGTTCTGTTTATCTATAAATCTATCTCAGCATCTCCCTGCTCTCTCTCGCACAAGACACACGTCTTTTTTAAAATGAGTCGGGAGGCCGACTTTAAAAAATATACTTTTAATAATATCAAACAAAGAGAAGAAATGTTCTCCCTTCTTCTTAAAATAGTTATAAATCAATACTAGAGTAGCCCTACTTGCTTGTTTGCTGCTGCCATGAGTAAAATGCATGAAATCCCGACTGTTTGCTGTCCTGGCTCCATAATGGTGGAACAAGCTCAATGTTGATGTCAGGACGGATGATAGTCTACACATCTTCTGCCGCAGCCTAAAAACACATCTCTTCCGACTGCACCTTGAATAAAAAAAAACTAACAAAAAACGTACTTGCACTAACAGTTGCACTTTCATGCGACTCTTTGTTTGAACCTAATAGTTTCTTGCACTTGATTCTTGCTGTCCGGAGATGGTACCTTCATGGTGGAATGCACTTAATGGAAGTCGCTTTGGATAAAAGCGCCAGCTAAATTACATGTAATCTAATGTAATGTAATATGATGTGTAAACTGCCTCGCCCATTTCTAGCACTTAAGGTAATTGTTGTGCATTGCTCCCTGGTTGTGACCAAGATCGTATCTGGATTGTCATGACCAGGGATCAACCCTTGTTGACTGGCTTGGTTTGAATTGCCAAAAGAAGGGTTGTACCCTGGTCAGATAACCCTTATCCAACCCTGGTCGTTGGTGTAAAAGAGGTATAAGGGACCCATACCTACTGGTGATCAGTGTTGGGCAAGTTACTTCCAAAATGTAATACATTATTGATTACTAGTTACTGTCATTTGAGAGTAATTTGTTACATTACAATATTACTGTCTCTGAATTGTAATGCGTTAGACTACTTTTGCGTTACTTTTGAGTTACTTTCACCAAAATAACAGCGGAAGTAGGATTTGGCATGTAGCTTGTCAATTTCACCACAGGATCAATAAAGTCTCATCTTTATTCATCATCATAATAATTTATTCATAATATTTTGTATTATTAATCTGAATCTGCAATGTCACTAAATCTATAAAATAAATACTGAAATAAAACATCAAATAGGCCTACTTGACTCTGAATTGTGGTGGAGTAGAAGTATAAAGTAGGAGAAAAATACTCAATACTACAATTGTATTGAAGTACGGTATAGTTACTTTCCACCGCTGATTTTACATGTAGCAAGCCTAAACATTAATTCCTGACATCTTTATATCTGTCAGCAACTCGGACACACCTGTTGGGACTCAGATGTTGTTCATACCATCTCTGGTTCTGGTCACGGGAACAGTGACAGGACAGCTCGCTTCAACTCAGCGTAAAAAACTCCTGAAAATAAAATAATGTCCATCTGGCAAATGAATCCCTCTATGCAGTCATCTCAACCATGGAATCCAGCAATGGGAAATGCCACTCACAGACTTCTTTTTCTGTGCCGAAATGTTTCGCAGTGTTGGTGAATTCTTAAAAAAAATAAATAAATAAAAAAATCACTGAATGTCGGATAAAAATGCGTTCTAACTCGAGTTACTGAGATTGTCACGGGTATAATATTACCAAAATGTTAATAGTAATGCGTTATATTACTTTATTACTGTAATTATGTTACTTTTGTAACAAATTACTCTTGACACTGCTGGTGATATACAGATGGAGCAGGTTAACACAGGTGCCTGACCATGCAGGGCTCTATAGGTGAAAACAAGAACCATACAATGAACCCTGACCTTGATGGGAAGCCAATATAAAGAAGATAAGATGTGATGATCATCTCTAGCACAGGTTGTGATACAACAGACCTAACTTTGGCAATGTTTCTTAAATGAAAACCTTTTCTTAAATGTACGAGTCAACGATTTGATATGTTGATCGAAGTACAACCTGATAAAACATAACAATATTTCTATGATTAGACTGTACAGCTGAAGAACGGGACCCAATACAGTGGGAAACCTTGGAAGTTATGCTATCTGAAGCAATGATAAGGACCTCAGTCTGTTCTGTGTTGAGCTGTAATGGCAGTTAGACAATTGTGCAAAACAATGAGTTTGTCAGTCTCATTAGGCTTAAAAGAGACATACAGCTGGATATCATCGGCATAACAGTTATATGACATATCTTTAAATTTGCTCATATCATTTTACTAGGAGCCAATTTATCCAAAATGGCAGAGCAGTGTGTATTGAAGGAGTGGACATCAGTGTGAGAAGACAACACTGTGCTTGGATCAAAAGCTGCAGAAAACATCTCAGCTGAGAGGCATGGTTCACATTCATGGTCATTAACATGCACCTCCATAGAGAATACAGAATCAATATTTAAACCAAACGTAAAAAATAAGGTCCAAGGTATGACCCCTAATGTGTGTGGGACCAGACAAGTATTAAATCAAATTTAAAAGACCCAGTGTCTGCAACGTGAATATTAAAAAATTCTGTCCAACCTATGATGGAGGATAACAAGATTTTTAAGTCTAAGAATAGATGCTTTGATATATTTATTATTTCATGTTACATATTAATTGTCCATGAATGGCTTTCCATGCCTTACTAGCTCCTGAGCTGCCACAAAACTAGAGTTTGGAGATTTGATCCAATTCTTTTTTTTTTTTTTTTTTTTTTTTCTTTTTTTTGGGGCTTTTCCCTTTATTTTAAAGTGGATAGACATGAATGGGGGAGAGAGATAAAGGGTGATACGCAGCAAAGGGCAGCAGGTCAGATTTGAACGCTGCACCACTGCAAGACTCAGCCAACATGGGGCTTACTGGGTGAGCTACAGGCTGCCCCCAATTCTTAAAAGTATATTTGCTCTGCTCTGTTTTCTGCAGCAGTTCTGAAATTGCTCTTTCTCTCATCTCTAGCTGGATACATTTCACCAAATGCATTGTGCTTGTTCTGGCAATGTTTTTCAATATTACTTTTTTGTTGTTTGCTTATGTCTCACCGCAGATCAAGCAGCACCGGTAAGCCAACTGCGTTAGCGGTGAAAGCAAATTAATCTGTCCCACACTTTAAAGTCTCCCTTTTCATCCAATGCTTGTCTTTATTTGGATTTGGAATCCATAGCTAGTCTATGGAAACTCAAGGCTACTATTAAAGTTACACCGGGCCATAGACAGAGCCTAACTCCGATTCTCCACTGGGCATGTCTGTGCTGTGTTTTGGCTGCGTTCCAGTTTTGTTCCATCCTCCTCCCACGCGCCATACCACACCGGGAGCGTCTCAGAAGCGTAGCATCTTAATGCCCGACTCGCAGATTATATTGTCTCTACAACTACTTTAAAGAACAATTGTGTGTTTATTAAGCTAGTATCAACTGTCCACTCCAGGCACTCCTACAGTTAAACTTGATGCCTTCTCTTTTCTAGTGTTGTCCTTGTCGTATTATGTTTTTCAACCTTCAAGATGAATCTCTCCTTGTCCGTAGTGTTGTAAAGGAGACATAAACGATATTGGGGGAGGGGTGGTCTTTTGGTAAATTGACTGGATACTCTCGCTATTTCATTTCCTGCCCGGCTGTCCGAACGCCCGCGGCTCACATGAAAATAGACCTATTGTATTTTTAGCGGAGCGGATAGCTGCTTCACGCACGCTTCTGGGACACGCCGTGGATTATCAAGCATTGACTTGAATGCTCTTTACTTAGCTAGGTTTATGCTCGCCGTCGTGTCCCCGTCACGATTGTGTGCAAACCAAAAATGAGGTCATAACATATTCTGCGTAAAGTGCAAAGGCTCCGCAAGTTATCGTATGAAACCAGATCAGATAAAGGGTTGTGACTGGCCCAACCAGAGCTCAGTTGTCTGAACAGGCAGGGGTCCAGAAATATCTGCCAGAGCAAATAAAACATGAGCTTGATGCATTTGGTTCCCAAGCTAAAAAAAGGCCTCAAGCGTAAAATAAAATAAAGGTAAATTACACCCCCTATAGAGGTCTTCCCTCAATGTTGTGTGTAACAAAGGGGAGATTTAGTTCCCAGGCAACAGGGCAAGATGAATAATGGCCATTCCATTTCTATGATCGTAGGATAGGCACCTACAATTTCACATCAGAGAGGGAAGGAGGGAGAAAAAGAGGAGTCCTATATGGTAGCCACTGTGTTGAACGTAATGATGCAGAGAGAGAGAGAGAGAGAGAGAGAGAGAGAGAGAGAGAGAGAGAGAGAGAGAGCAGTAAAATGTTTGTGTGCAGCTCTCACCACAGGAAACTGTTACAAGCCTGCTCAGGACCTTTATACCATTTATCCTCCACTACACAATTTGTCCATAAGGAATTAGGCAACCCTGCGGTGTATTCTTTTTAATTAAAAGATGAGACATTACCAAAGGACTGTAGCATCCATTGATTAAGACAAGCAGGCTTTCAATTGTACAGGTGTGACTGAGTCTCCCAGCATGCTCTATTTCATCATGGTTATGGTGTGCTAATCTTCTGGTCCCTGTGGGGAACAGACATTGGCATTTTCAGGCAGATAGGATTGTGGGGAGGGAAAGTGAACAGAGGAAGGAGGAGAGAGAAAAGCGACAGCACAATAACAGACGGAAACAAATTAGATGACGTTAATCAGTGAAGCTAAGATGCCAATCGGGACCAATGCACACTTCCCTCATGCGCTTGTTATTGTGACAGGGAAATATGCTCAAGGAAACAGGTTGTTTGTGTGGTTGAAGTCCTGTGGCCACAGTCTGCAGAGGGGGTGTGTCTTTATGATGATCTGGGAGTTTCAGTCAGTGTTTGGGAGCTGTATTCCTGTTATTCATGCATGGTTTCCTCAAGGGAAAATATGAAGTTTGAATCCCCATAGGTGAAAACTGAACAAGGGGCTTAGGTTGGATTAAAAAACATGTAGCATATATCTGGTATTGTACTTTAACAAAAGAACAGCTTCCAAGACGAGTTTGGTTAAGCAAAATAAACCCACCCTTTTGTGCCAAATGCATACCAAATCCTGAAATAAGAAGTCTATCTAAACTCTTTGTGTGTGTGCATTATTCCCAGGTATTGGGTGCCATGCAGTAGTCAAGGCTCTAGATAAAAACTGAGATTGCACTCAGTACTGAAAGGCAGTCTTGGACTTTGTTTACACACACACTTTGTTTACACACACACACACACACACACACACACACACACACACACACACACACACATCAGCTGATTCAGAATTCTTTCTCTTTAATGCAGCAAACGGAAAACCCTAGGAGCACATTGCTACTTAACTTGCACAGCAGCTGGATTTACATATTACACCAAAATACATATTGTCAAGCCTCAAGTAATGTGTTTGTGTCCGAACAGCTGTGGAACAAACCAATCAGCGTTCGTTAAGGAGCTACTGGCGGCTACAGGCATGGTTTAGGTTTTGTGTGACGGCCGCGTCTGTTCGTTCAAAACAACAATGGCGGACGTGATAGACAGATGGCCTCGTCCCCTGCCAGGTATGTTTTGAGTGCCTGCCCTTTTTGTGTAACAAACCATCCGACGTGTAAGGTTACATTTCTACTGTATGTCGGCCTAGAAAAAGTCCCGCACACTGACCATTACGCAAGCAATAATTTATTTAGAAAAATACTTTTTGGTCTTAGACCTTCATCAGGTAAATTCACACATTCACCTCAACCATAGCCTTACAGTTTTTTTCCAATTGCTAACACACTAAAATGACATGCATAGCACAATAATTTAAACTGACACACAGGGACAAAACCTCTTCTCAAGTCTCCAAAAGTTTAAACACATTTTCTGCTTTAAACACATTTTGCAATTCGAAATGGCACTTTTTAAATGCACTGAACACGGTTCTCTGCATAAGACACAACAATCTGACAGCAAGTCACATGTTTGCCATTTCAAAACACCGCCATTCAAAATGACACTACATGAGCTAATTGGCCAACATATGCTCCACCTGGCAAAACACCTCAATGCTTAATTGTTACCACTTCAATCAGGAAGTAAGCACTATAAAAAGACCACATGTGAGCACCTTTTGGTTGGTTTTACAACAACAATGGAAGACATTGCAGAGAGAGGAAGAAGACAAGGGAGGGTAAGAATAAGAGGGGGCGGAAGAGTGAGAGGTAGGGGTAGAGTTGGTAGAGTTCATGGCCAAAGAAGACAACAACTTTCAAATGAAATCAGAGCAACCTTAGTTGTTCATGTCATTAACTATATATATATATGTATATATATATATATATATATATATATATATCTTTCTAAAGGACTGAGAGACGCAACCATGGTGGAGGAAGGGGCCAAATGTTCACCGGGGTACAGAAAGGTGCCATTGTAAACTTGGTTTTGGAAAATAATAAAATCAGATTACGAGAAATTCAAAGCCACATCATCCAAGACAACACCAGAGACACTTGTTTGTGCATGCAAATCATTGTCATGTTCATCATGTTCAATCTGCAGCCAGACCAGGCTCATACAGCGTTTGCAATTCTCAGCTTGTTTTTGAACAGCTGAGGCAGCTGGACAGTTCACATATTGTCATTTGTCAGTCAAGAAGGATATGTTTTATACATATTTCAAGATCATTATGCTGTTCTGTGTTGTTGGTTGGCAGTTGACTCTGAACAATCATTATCTAACCATTTCACAGTTTTAAACGAATGCAGAGTCAGAGGTCAGAGATTTATGTGTAATGTGTCATCCCACTTGGTTTAATTGCTCCCAGCCTCCCAATGCTTCAGGAAAATGCGCTGTATTCCAGCCGATGTCATAAATGGCACTCTCATCTCCCTTCATAAAAAACACAGACCATGTGTCATACTTTGAATGTGCTCGGAGTTCAAATCTGTGAGATTTTATAATTACACTGCACTACATGCAGGATTAATTGAAGCACTTCAGGATTGCTTGATAGGAGGGAAAATATTATGCATCTCTCGTTCTCGCTGCTAGAATCAGGGTGCAAATTGTGTCAATCATTCATTCCCTCATTGATTGTGAGGCTCACTAGAAGATGAAGAGATGAAGACAGTTGTAGGACTGCGTCATTCTCGCTGAAATATCCACCTTCTCCTACCCCTGCAGCTGGCACCTTTGCTGTTACATTTTCCAATGCTCTTTGATTCCAGAGGTGGAGTCTTTTCCCCAGACTATAATCAAATATAAACCAGACTTAAGCGTGATTTATGGTCCTGCGGAGGCTCCACGCAGAGCTTTCGCTGTAGCCTACATAAGTGGCCTGAAGTTTATACTTGTGCGTTGGTGTGTGCGTCGATCTCTTAAAAGAAAAGCAGGGCCGGCATGTGTGTGCGTGGGGAGTGTGTGGTAGAGTGAGTGAGAGGGTGACGGTGATTAGCTTTGGAACGAGTACCGACTCTAGAGACATAGTGCAGGGATGTCCAAACTTTTTTCACCAAGGACCACATACAGAAAAATACAGGGCTGGACAACTCAGTAGGGATGAGATTCTCAAAACAGCCTCAGATTGCTTCTTCAGTCAGGGTGGTGTTCCCATTCACAGCCATGTATAAAGGGGGAAACATAAGGGGATGGGTATATTTCAGGCTTGCTATGCAAATAAGTTATTGGGCTTGTTAACACACCAACTATAGTTTGTTAGAAAATATTATCAACTTTAATTAAGTGAATTAATTAAGTAATTGTGCTTATTAACACATTACTTTACATTACTGTGTATTATATTTTTAGCAGCATTGCACTCAGTGGGAGCAGTGCTGCTGCGCTTTGGACTGAAGGATGGCTGGCATAGAGTAAGTTTGGTGGTTGAGATGCGAAGGACATCACAGAAATGGCTGTCGGTCATTCTGGTTCTCAATCTGTTTTTGTTCAGAGTTAACACAGAAAATGTTTGCTCACATATGTATGTTGAGCCGAACAGACTCATAATTCTTTTTGCGAGACGTTTCATCAGAGAGAACTTGTCTTTTTCCAAGCTCTTGTAGAAGTCGGGTAGAGAGAGAAGCTGATGTTGATTCTCCAGAGAATTATCACGCTGCATTTCAATAAGTTCTAATTGCAGTTTCTCTTCCACTTCTGCTGCGTCCACCAGGAAGGGAGTCGAGAACACTTTGATGTCTTTCTCAATGACAGAAAAATCTTGGAAGCGATGACTGAATTCTGTGATGAGAGATGTGATCACAGACACGTATTTCCCATTTTCAGCAGAAAGCTTGGCATTTGGAAAAGCAGATTTGATTTCGGACAGCGTGGGGAACTGCACAACATTGAAATTGCGTTGTTGCATCTCAAAGAGACGGAGCTTCACACAGAACGCTTTCATGTGCGCGTAAAGTTGTGGCACGAGCTGGTCTTTGCCTTGTAGGCTCTTGTTCAGTGTGTTAAGATGATTAGTAAGATCAACTAAAACAGCCAGATCTGCTAACCATCAGCTCATGAAGAGGCCGGTCCTTCTCTTTCAAAAACTGGTCGATTTCTGATCTCAGGTAAAACAAAACGCTTCAGCACGGACCCGCAGCTTAGCCAGCGCACATCAGAATGGTAGAGTACGTCCCCGTATTCAGCATCAACATTAGATAGAAAAGCTTGGAATTGTCTGTGGTAGAGCCCTCGTGCTCGAATAATGTTGACAGTTTTTAACAACGGTGTTCATCACATTGCCAAGCTGGACTGTCTCGGCACAGAGGGCTTCTTGGTGGATGATACAGTGCATTTTAACAGCCGTGCCTCCACTCTCTTGCACCTTGGAGCACACCATAGAGGCCATTCCTCACCTGTCATTGCTGGAGCCCCATCTGTTGTAACTCCACACAGTTTGTCCCATTTAAGTCCCATCTTGTCACTTGCATTTGACACAGCTTCAAAAATGTCTTTACCTATTGTTGTGGTTTCCGTTTCCGCCTGACTTCCTGTTTCATGTTGTAGACAACGGCAGACGCTTAACGCTTAACGTCTTGCGATTTTAAGTCCTCCACAACGAAATACAGTCACTATTTACACCGTTTTAGCTGTATTTTTACCGGATCTGTCAGGCCGCAGTTTTTCCGTTGTTTGCAAAACTTTCCTCCGCTCCGTTAGCTAACGTCTAGGTATTTGTTGTGCTAACGGCTAGTTAGCCTGCCTGCTAGTGGGAGTTAAAGTGGACCACTCAGGATTTTGCCTCCTTGGAAATCTATTCTATATTTTGGTAGCAGTAACGGGCTATCCACAGCTTGCTACTACAAGCAGGAGCACCTGCATTGTATTTCGATTTGTGAAGGTTTTTAGGTTTTAGGAGAAGGCCTCCATCAACGTTGCTACTAGCTAAACTAGCAAGCTACACGATGCCCTCCCTCAGCTGTTCACCTGGCTGTGACTCGTGCCTCCTGTTCAGCCAGAAGATAGTGGAACTTGAAGCCAGAATATCGACTCTCCACCAGATCAAGGCAAGTGAAGAGTTCCTCGACTCCATTATCATTGGAAGTTCCCCTTACACACACACTGTCGGATGTCTTGATTCCACTGTGCCCTGCAATACTCTCACCCCACCACGCACTAATGCAACCTCTAACCCTGTTGTCTCTCCTCGGCTTCTGCCGAGGACCCAGCCAGCTCTGCTGACCAGCTCCACTCCACACCAACCTCAGCCATGGCATGTAAGCAAGCACCAGAGCAGGCACAGCGCTCAGCCCCAGCCCAACCCCTACAACTAGAAAACCGCTACAGCATTCTGATGAACGACGAGGAGTTCCCTTCTCTGCCACGTCCCCAAGCAGCTCATCCTGGTCCATCCACATAGTCGACGCGCCCATTGAGGGCGGACTCTCCCCCCTCGGACTCATCAACCTCCACGCTGGTCATTGGAAGCTCCATGGTAAGGGACCTCCACATTCCCCCTTTACCTAGCGGTCCCTCCAAGGTCTACTGCTTCCCCGGTGCCAAGGTCCGTGACATCCAGCACAAACTTCCCGGCCTCCTCGCCCGCCACGCCAAGGTCGACAACGTCATCGTGCATGTGGGCACAAACGACATCAGAGAGAGACGGTCGATAGCACTCCAGGAAGATTTCACCACTCTCCTCTCCACCCTGATGGGCACAGGTAAGCGGATTGTCATCTCTGGGCCTCTACCTACCTACAGGAAGGGTGCGGAGAGATGGTCCAGACTGTTCTGGCTCCACACCTGGCTGGAACCACTCTGCACTTCCCTGAGCATTCCCTATGTCGACAACTTCAACTTGTTCTGGGAGATGCCCAACCTGCTGAAGCGTGATGGTCTCCACCCAAACCGACACGGAGCCAGGATGCTATCTGACAACATAACGACCACACTGAAAGGCAAGTATTGACATTATGTTGAAAATATCACAGATTCATGTCCCCCAGGTATTGATCCTGATAGCACTATACAAGTGGATGATTCTGAAAATGTTTTCTGCAGGATAACAAGTAGTACTATTATTATTCCAGTAACGTGTAGTACTAGTGCTATTCCAGTAACATGTAGTACTAGTGCTATTCCAATTATAATCAACAATAGACCACACAAAGTGGTGAATAGAGGGGAAATACTTAACAACCTAATTGGAATTAAAACTACCACTGCAATGATATAAAAGGATAGGAAAATTAGATGTGGATTAGTGAATGTCAGATCTCTGTCTTCTAAAGCAGTACTAGTAAATGAATTGATATCTGATAATCAAATTGATTTATTCTGTCTTACTGAAACCTGGCTGGGCCATGAAGAATATGTTAGTCTAAATGAAGCGACTCCTCCCAGTCATATTAATACTCAAATTCCTAGAGGCTCAGGCCGAGGAGGGGGAGTTGCAGCCATATTGGATTCAAGCCTGTTAATTAACCCTAGACCCAAACTAAATTATAACTCTTTTGAAAGTCTTGTTCTTAATCTTCAACATCCAACACGGAAATCAGTACAGCCAATTATATTTGTTGTTGTCTACCGACCTCCAGGCCAGTATTCTGAATTTTTATCTGAATTCTCAGAGTTTTTATCATGTGTAGTACTTAAATCAGACAAAGTACTTATTGTTGGTGATTTTAATATCCATGTGGACGTTGACAGCAATAGCCTTACTACTGCTTTCAACTCACTTCTAGATTCTATTGGCTTCAGTCAGAGTGTGCATGAGGCCACGCACTGTTTTAACCACACCTTCGACCTCGTGCTGGCATATGGTATCAAAATTGAAGATGTATTAGTATTCCCGCAAAATCCTTTATTATCAGACCACTCCTTAATTACTTTTGAATTCTTCATACCCGATTATACGATTAGATAAAAGCTTCTATACTAGATGCCTATCTGACAGTGCTATAGCTAAATTTAAGGAAGACATTCCAACAGCACTAAACCCATTACCTTGTTTTAATACAACAGAGGACCTGTATGTAAACTTTAGTCCTTCTCAAATCGACAATTGTGTAGATGGTGTTACGGCCTACCTACGGACTACTTTAGACTCTGTTGCTCCACTAAAAAAAAAAGAAGATGAAGCAAAGGAAACTAGCAACTTGGTATAACTCCCAAACTCGTAAATTAAAGCAAAACTTGAAAGTAAATGGCGCTCCATCAAAATGGAAGAGTCTTGTTTGGACTGGCAAGACAGTTTGAAAACCTATAGGACGGCCCTCAGACATGCCAGATCAGACTATTACTCATCATTAATAGAAGAAAACAAGAACAACCCAAGGTTTCTTTTCAGCACTGTAGCCAGGCTGACAGATAGTCACAGCTCTACTGAGCCATCTATTCCTCTAGCTCTGAGTAGTGATGACTTCATGAGCTTCTTTAATGATAAAATTACAACAATTAGAGATAAAATTCATCACCTTTTGCCCTCAACTTCTAATGGTTCACCTTTCAATGCAGGACTGCTAGAAAGAACGACTAGACCTGACATTTACTTAGACTGTTTTTATCCTATAGACCTCCAACAACTAATGGTAAAGGTATCTTCAGCAAAGCCATCTACCTGTCTCTTAGACCCCATCCCAACGAGATTACTCAAAGAAGCATTACCCGTGGTTAACACCTCTCTACTAGATATGATCAATATGTCTCTATTAACAGGTTATGTACCGCAGTCATTTAAAGTAGCCGTGATAAAACCTCTTCTGAAAAAACCCACCCTCGATCCTGAGGTCTTAGCAAACTATAGACCTATATCTAACCTTCCCTTTCTCTCCAAGATCCTTGAGAAAGTAGTTGCCAGTCAGTTATGTTATTTTCTCCATAGCAACAGCTTATTTGAAGACTTTCAATCAGGATTTAGAAAGCATCATAGCACAGAGACGGCACTGGTGAAAATTACTAACGACGTTCTAACTGCTGCAGACAAAGGACTTGTCTCCATACTTGTTTTATTAGATCTTAGTGCTGCATTTGACACTATTGACCATACAATCCTGTTACAGAGATTAGAACACTTAATCGGAATTAAAGGAATTGCACTAAGCTGGTTTAAGTCTTATTTTTCTGATCAATCTCAATTTGTTAATGTTAATGATAAATCCTCTAAGTACGCGAGGGTTATGCATGGCGTTCCACAGGGCTCTGTGCTTTGGACCAGTTTTGTTCTCCTTGTATATGCTTCCTCTTGGTAATATCATTAGGAAACACTCAATTAACTATCACTGCTTTGCGGACGACACCCAATTATACTTGTCAATCAAACCAGACGAAACAAGTCAGTTAGCTAAACTTCAAGCATGTATTAAAGATATAAAATCCTGGATGACCTATACTTTTCTGATGTTAAACTGTAACAAAACTGAAGTTATACCTCCAAACTTCATTATCTACAGATATAGCTACTCTTGATGGTGTTGTCCTGGCCTCCAGCACTACTGTCAGAAATCTAGGAGTTATTTTTGATCAGGATATATCCTTTAACGCCCATCTAAAACAATCATCGAGAACAGCCTTTTTTCATCTTCGTAATATTGCCAAAATTAGGAATATCCTGTCTCAAAACGATGCTGAAAAACTGGTCCATGCATTCATTACTTCCAGGCTGGACTATTGTAACTCCCTACTGTCAGGTTGCTCAAATAAGTCCCTTAAGACTCTCCAGCTGATCCAGAATGCTGCAGCACGTGTTCTGACGAGAACTAAGAAAAGAGATCATATTTCTCCTGTTTTAGCTTCTCTGCATTGGCTTCCTGTGAAATTCAGGATTGACTTTAAAGTCCTTCTCCTGACCTACAAAGCCCTAAATGGTCAAGCAACATCCTATCTAGAACAGCTCTTAGTACCTTATTGTCCCACTAGAGCACTCCGCTCCCAGAATGCAGAGTTACTTGTGGTTCCTAGAGTCTCCAAAAGTAGAATGGGAGCCAGAGCCTTCAGCTACCAGGCTCCTTTCCTGTGGAACCAGCTCCCAGTCTGGGTTAGGGGGGCAGACACCATCGCCTCATTTAAGAGTAAACTGAAAACTCTCCTCTTTGATAAAGCTTATAGTTAGGTTAGATATGGGTCTATAGTGGAGTGAGAAGTTGCAGCGTCCGCCTAACCGGGCCCACCTGCTTCTCTTCGTAGTCATCAGATTTATTGATCATATAATCAATAATATAGTGAGAGCAGAGGGGGGCAGGCCAGTACAGCCTCTCATCAATGTTTTCAATTGTTTCCTTTTGTATGCATCCTGTCCCAGAACTGCTTGTTACTAACCTAGATCTGGGGAGTTTACTCCCCGGAGTCCTTATGTTTCTTCTTCACAGAGCTATGCTCTGCGATTCCCTTCAACGTCCTGCTGTGACATGAACTACAACGACTACCTTCAACGTCACTGTTCCACTATCTTCAATGCGACTATTTTCGCCTTCACACCCCCAACCGGCCCCGTCAGACACCGCCTACCAAGAGTCTGGGTCTGCCGAGGTTTCTTCCCAAGAGGGAGTTTTTCCTCGCCACTGTTGCAATAGCCATTTATAATGCTTGCTCTTGAGGGAATTACTGTAATTGTTGGGGCTTTGTAAATTATAGAGTGTGGTCTAGACCTACTCTATCTGTAAAGTGTCTCGAGATAACTCTGTTATGATTTGATACTATAAATAAAATTGAATTGAATTGAATTGTGCCCTTTAGACTCCTAAGGTCAAGTAGCTCCTCTGTAATGCAAAAGTTATCGTCAACTCCCCGCAAAATAATTAACAGCTGTGCGGTTTCTGTTGCATCGGTGCTCTCATCACATGCAATCGAGTAAAAATCAAAATCACAAGCTTTATCTGACACTTGATGCTTTAGATAAGCTGACAAGTCTTCGATTCGCCGCAAAAAAGGTTTACGTTTACGTTTTTACATTTTTTAAGAGGTGCACGTCAGCCTACGGCGAAGGGTCCGGTGTGGGGTCCGTGTGTCCTTGTAACTACGTACGTAGCCCATGCGCGGAGTTTGCGAGGGGGCAGCCCCCCCCTGGTAGCTGAAACGGGTAATTGCATTGTTTCAAAAATGAGTGGAATAATTACTTCTGACATAACCAGATATTTTATAAATACTTTAAAAACACAAAACAACTAAATGGGGATAGGTAATACATCTGATTTCATATAGGCCTACTGCTTTAGTAAAAATAATATTTTTTTCAGGGCTCTGGCTCTCACCTGAGACCATTGTCGACGCATATGCATGACGCAAAAAACAATAATTTGTTGCACTAGTCGGGACATCTTACCGTGCCAACGTTGCAATAAAGGTTGCCTAAATGCCATATAAATTTGCTGTCAGCTTACTAATTGAATGTGCGTTTTGTGTAGATTTGGACTTTTATACGTTTTATTCCACTTTGTTTAAACGGCGAAGTTCACCTTGTTCACCTGTTTGGAGCTGACTGGTGAATGGGACGCTTGTATAGGCCTTGCTGGATACACCGTGACTCTGTTTGTGGATCTACTGATCGCTGTGGATGACTTTTTTTCATGTCATTGGATTACGGCAAAATACTGATCGTTTTTCTTAACGTGTCTTAACGTTTTATGGTGCGATTGCGCTTGGTTTCTGCGTTTGGAGAGGCATCTCAACAGACTGTAGGTCCAACACTGATTGTTCACTGTTAGCCTACATGTTAGTTGAATTTAAGTGTCGGGGCATTCTGCCACCGTCTGTCTATTGTGCTCCAACACAGCCGTGCCCACGGGCGTTTGGTTTGAAATGTGCTGGGGACAGAAACGCATTCGGAGGTACATTTCCAGAAGTGCTGGGTACAATGACGCGTACATTTTTTTTTCTCTTTCGCGCAGGTCAAGTTTAATGTACGTAAACAATGATCAATGATTACCAAATTTCTCTCTAATATTGCTCCTCATAACCACGGAAAACTGTCAAAAAATAGAACCCAAAGTCCTATTATTATGGACGTTATCTGACATTTAGCGTTTCTGCTGCACATTTTCAGCAGGGCAGCGGAGCAGCTGTTGGTTGACTCCCCACGGTTCTCATGGGCTTTATAAGTCCTGACATGAAAAAGCTTAACGTGGTTTAATATACCTAAACAACGATCAATCATCACCACATTTCTGGTTAGATTTATTGACAGTTTTCAGTGGTTATGAGGAACATTATGAGAGAAATTTGGTAATCATTGATCATTGTTTAGGTACAAGCTTTTTCCTCGCTTTTTCCTCACCATAGCCTGTCAAGTTCTTTTGACATGCGTAAGTGTTCATTACAAGATATGGCCATGATAAATTTGGTGATCGTTGTTGAGGTACATTAAACCACGTTAAGCTTTTTCACATTAAGCAGAACAGGCAGCGTTGTGAACAGAGAAGCGTGCAGCCTGCGCAGCAGTAGAGCGGCTGTGTCTGTGCCTGCCCTGTGGGGATGGAGATTGTTGTGGATTTTTTGCATCTGTCGCTCAAGAATTATATGTATTATGGACTTCTTTTTTTAACTAAATTGAGCTCGAGGTTTTAAATTGTTACAATGTAATTTCAAATCTGCTTAAAAAAATAAACATATGTTTATTTAGCATGTTTGTTTTGTCCATATGTGCTCGTGCTGTGTTCCCCAGGTCTCAGTTGCTACAATGTTTTTTTTTCTTTTTTTGCCCCCCCTGGCTCAAATGTCAAACTCCGCCTATGACGTAACCACAGCGTAGATTTAATGCGGAAGCATAAATCATGCTTAAGAGGATACATTTGTACATTTGGGGGGAGTAATCAGGGGAGAACAATCATCCCATGCCTTTGAAACTGGCCTTCAGATTGCCAGACCAATCAGCTGCCAAAAAGGCTTTTAGAAGGCAGTGGGCGCACCATGACAAAATCAAAAGCAGCACTGCATGAGACAAGTAGAGTGACTACAAGCTGAAGTAAGTGAATATGCAAGTGCTGGAATTTCTTCATATTTTGATATCGGGTGGCCGGGTTAGCTTAGTTGGTAGAGCAGGTGCACATATATAGAGGTTCACTCTTCGATGCAGCGGCCGTGGGTTTGACTCCAACCTGTGGGTCATTCCCCCTCTCTCTCCCCTTTTATGTATTCATAAATTTTATTTTGATATTGGGACATAACTCTTTTTTACGTTGTTCTGTGGATAACCAGGGGACTAAAGGAAGGTCATTTCAACAGGCCTCCCGATGATCCAGCAGATTATCTGTTTAACAGTCATTATAGATACCGCAAGATATTTAGAAAATCTGAAGGAGTGAGGTTATAGGCCAAGGCTTGGTACAAAATCTTCAAAAAGCTGGCGCTCCATGTAACAAATATAAAAATAACATTCAAAGTGCTGATAAGTAGGTCAGATGGATAAAGAACGTCAGCTGGCATGTGTCAATGTGTCAAGTTTCTGTGTTTAGTTGGTGTCATGTTTTCTGTTGGTTTTCCATTTCCTGTTTTATTTGTGTGTTTATCAGTATGTGTTGTCTTGTTTTACTTCCTGTCTTTTGGTTTTCTCGCCTTTGTGATTGTCTGCTCTGCCCTGATGTTTTTCACCTGTTCACCAGCCCTTGTGTCACCTGCCCCTTGTTAACCCTTGTTTACTTGTGTATTTAGTCTCTGTGCTGTCTGTGTCTGTTGTTGGGTTATTTTGAGTTGTCAGTCTTCTGTGTAATGCTCCGGCCTCCTGTTGTATTTTTGTGTTCCTGGATTTGTTCCCCGTTCCTTCTGTGTTCCTGTTTTTTTTCTGGATTACTCACCTGCTCAATTTACATGTTTGTAAGTCTCTTTGTGTTCTCATTAAATTATTATTATTTCTACTGCTGCCTCTCCTCGCATCTCTGCACTTGGGCCCAAGCCACCCTTCTGACAGAATAACCAACCAACCATCATAGATCCAGAAGAGACTGAGAGAGCAGAGATTTCTGATGAACTTTGTGACCTAGTTTATGACCTGGCGATGACCGTTCTCCCAGAGTCTTCGCTGACCCAAATTCTTTGCCGTTGTCCGGCGTCCCAGAGACTTTGCTGGTGTCCGGCGTCCCAGAGACTTTGCTGGTGTCCGGCGTCCCAGAGACTTTGCAGCGGACCAAACCACTGTGAGGCAAGGAAGGGGGTGGGGCTTTACTGCTTACACAATTACATTATTTACAATAGAAAGCGTGTTTTGTTTTTTTAAGGGGGGGGGGTGACAACCCTCAGATGGGGTAGGTCCTGACTCCCCTCCTCGATTTACGCCTATGCCCACAGAGAGTGGAAGTGGAGGTAGCAAAGCCAAGCAGGAAATGTACTTCCGTTGATTTAGACCAGGGGTCACCAACCTTTTTGAAACTGAGAGCTACTTTATGGGTATTGAGTCATACGGAGGGCTACCAGTTTGATACGCTCTTCTGAAATAACAAATTTGCTCAGTTTGCCTTTAGTTATATATGATTAATGATTAATGATACTCATTTATGTGAAGACACTGGTCATGTTAATGATTTCTCACAATAATTATCAACAATGACTTAACAAGGTGGGTAACCGATAATATCAATATTCAATTTTCATTTTTAGAACAGGCCTGAGGGCTACTCATGTGGTCCTTGGGGGCTACCTGGTGCCCGCGGGCACCGCGTTGGTGACCCCTGATTTAGACTATATATGAGATGGTGTCATTACAAAAAACATGTTCTGTTTAGTCTGACAGATTGGAGAGTGAAGTATGACTCCTCAACACCTGCACAGATGTTAAGACTCATGGTAGATCAGTGAGAGACTTACCAGGAGACTTGGCAACATGTGGCTCACTTTGCCAAGTGAACGCCACTTTGCCAAGTGAACCCCAGGAGCTCTCCTCTTTCTCATCAACTGCTGCTGAAAATCGCAACAAGGAGCACTGAGCACCTTGCTGCTCCAGTAGAGCTGCTCCGGAAGACTCCCAGGTGTGAGATATGTGTTTATAATCCTTTCCCCCTGCAACAATGCTTTAGTAAAGTTAACATAAATAAAAAGTCTTCTTAGCCAGTCTGACTCACCTCGTGTTCAACTGCTTCTTGCTGCTTGTATCTTCCATTTATTAGTGTTTTGCATATACAAATTGTGCTCCTGTTATTAATTAGAGAATATTGCGCCCCTCCCTTCTGACATTTAAGCAGGCTTTGTGATTGCAAAATCATTATCCATCAAGCCCCCCCCACCACCACCACCTTCTCGAAACTCAACCCTTGGGAATGGCTTTTATTGTCTTCTTCTGTCTTGGACTGAATTATAGGCGAAATATTGGCCCGTCCCCCACCATGAAATGAAGTAGCCCAATTTTGTCTTGTACGATGGAGCATCATGTCCTTGTGTTGTTCATTCCGTGTCTTGTTCATCGATCCCTCCAAAAGGATGTAAATGTTTGTACTATGCCACTATTTCATTTTGATGACCATTAAGAGCTGCTACTTTCATTGGTGTCAGTGAAATGATGTGATTGCTGGGATATTTTTATTGGCAATTAACACACTGGAAAATCAATTTGGTTCGATTACAATACTGGTATCGTGAAAAAACAAAAACGAACATTTGATATAGTCTTAGGCCATCATAATTTGTTTTAGAACATCTCTGTCCTTACAAAATAGTGAACGTCATCACAAAGAAAATCTCACAACTCTCAACGATTGAATGCTTAGTGCTTAACTTTGCTTAAGAACATTTTTGTTTTATTTTTGATACAGTCTTATAGCTTAAAGGGTAATTTTCTTTTTCTACCTGGACCTATAAGTGGTTATTGTGAACAAGTCTTCAAAATTGGTCCAGACCTGAGTGAGCAGCCACATCTGGAATGTAATCAATTTTCAATTCAATTTTCATCCAATAAGTATCACTACAGAGAGACTTTTTTTGTTAAAGAGAAAAATCATTTTTGTTAATCCAGCAACAGCCCAGAAATTGCTAAATGCACCAGGCGGCATTTAATTGAGCAATACTTTTAGCGTGTATAGAGCCAGCATGTTTCCACTAAAATGAGTGAATTAGGGTCTCATTTCAACCAAACCAGAGTGGTGATTGTTGGAACTGTGAAAAGACCAATCAAGACGGCTTTTGATAGTTTCATTTTGTTTCTGTCACTTTTAAATTAAGTGTGTTTTACAATAATAAAATCATTGTTTGGAAATTGAGTCTGTTGAGTTTGGCGACATCGATTTCGAGGCTGCATTTAACAAAAAGGTTGACCTCTGTAGGAATCCGTACCATAATGTTTAATAATAATTTGAGCACGTTAGGGGCAAAACAAGCACATTAAGTGGACGTAAATTGAAGGTGCAGAATTGCCCAATAACTTACATTGTAGCTTGTTTGCCTGTCTAAAGACTGTTGTTCCCATCAGTCACATAAACATAAAAGCATGGAAAAAAAGGTTTCAGGTTGAAAAAAAACGAAGTTACCCTTTTAATCCAAAAACGTTTTACAATAGACGAAAGTCACTACCAACTTTATGTTCATGTGTGTATTTCGGATAACATTTTCCAGGAAGCTTAATGCCAAAGAGATCAATCTCTGCTTTAGAAAGACGAACAGGCGCTGAGCAGAGATGCAGATAATAATGATAGATATTAAGGCTGGTAGTCAGTTCATTCTGACAAAACTCATGCATTCGTCTGTCTGACTCAAGTTATTGTCACCTAACTGCTCGGTGAGAGCTAAGAACCAGAGCTTTTAGAGATAATGTCACAATCAAAAGACAATCGAGAGATCTGCACTGCAGATTTGCAAGTTATCTATTCATCTTTCACACTAAAAAATTGAACACTGGCACTGAAGTTTTTCTACTATCATTATAAAATATACAGTTCTAAAGTCATTAATTTACTCAATACTACGGCTGGGTACCGAATACAATACTTTTTAGTAGGGGTGAGAATCACCTGAGGCCCCACGATACGATATTATCAGGATACTTATGTCACAATACGATATTATTGCGATTTGAAACCTATTGCGATATGTCTCTGGTTTGTTCATCTCACTTCAATTCTCCATCTAGTGGACTGAAAAAGCAATTGATCTTATTATTCTAGTACCAAAAGGTTAAATTCTCATGTGCAATTTATATAATAAAAGATTGATACTTGGCATGCATGTATCGACACAGTATTGCCACAGAAAATAACGCGATACTATGCTGCTGCTCTTTACTTCTTATCCAGTGGGAGGAAGAGGAGGATGGCTGTCTCAGGGACGGCTACGGTTGAAAGTTGTTGGCTATAACAGCAAGCCGCGGTTGTTGTGATTGTTGCGGCACTTTGCATTGTGGGATTCCGGCTCCCTTTACTTTTTTCATTCAGTCTTCTTGCTCTCCTCATCATCCGTTAAAGGTTTTTTTTTTTTTTTTTCTTATCAGAATCAATTGTCTTAGGACAGAGGGTGATGTGTGCTATACTGCTTGTAAAGCCCCTTGAGGCTATAGGTATAACATTGACTTGACTTGACTAGTGTTACTGGTTCTACGTGTGCTTTTCCTGGGAATCTGTCTGTCCAGTGAGGAAAAAATCTGTACATGAAGTTTAATATAACTGTATTGGGTATGTCTTGACAGCAGTACAGCCTTGTGCTGCTCCTCCCTAGGCACTGAGGTTTGAGAAAGAAAACTTTCAACCATAGTCCTTGAGTCCATCAGCCCAGTTTTCTGACAGCCATCCTCCTCTTCCTCTCATTGGAGAAGAAGTAAAGAGCAGCAGCAAGTCTAAACAAGGCTTCAACCACATCATGAACCTACGCAGAAAACAATGTCGTTTATTTAAGCTTTGTATGATGTCTGTCGATGTGAGGGATAATTTCACCTGTTTTGTAATGGTAACAAGATACATTCATAACACCACATTCATTTTTTTTGAGAAATATAGCATAAGTAAAAAAAAATATGCTATGATAGAAAGCTTCCAATTTTTTTTTTTTTTTTTAATTAATACTGATAATAATACTAATAATGAATTATTAGTATGCCCACATTTTATTCTTGCCTTGATTTGTATTGCGTGAAAGTGCCTCCATGCCAAAAAGCTGCTGTGTGGTGATATTTACTACCAACAGGGTAAAGAACCCATGACTTAAGTTTTCATAAGCTGCCGACCCGAAAAACAGAGCTTCAATGAAGACAAAAGTGGATACAGATGTAAGGAATCAGCAGAGAGAATGGGAAGACTGTGAGATCCTGACACGTTACGTTTGCAGCAATAATTTTGTTACCAAGTCAAATATCCAAATGTTAGTTTAAGGCTAACTTTATGTCTGTAAGTTAAGCTGACACACGTAACTCCGGACATATCGGACATAGGTTAGTGTGATCTCCCCATTCTCTCTGCTGATTACTCCCGTCTGTATTCACTTTTGTCTTCATAAAAGCTCAGTTTTTCGGGGCGACAGCTTATAAAAACTTAAGTTATGGGTTTCTTTACATTGTTGGTAGTTCATCTCACCACACAGAAGCCTTTAGGCATTTTCCTGTTGTTTGCTAGCAGACAAAATTGACAAGGAGGAACCTTCACGCAATACAAGTCAATGGAGAACGGAGAGTTCTTTTCCCCTCCGGTGGGACTTAAATGAGCTCTGTCTCTATACAGAAACTCAACTGAAACGCTCTTGATCCTATTTTCCTTTACACTACATGTCTTGCAGGGATATATAGTGCAATGGGTCCGTCCACAGACTGATCAACCAAATCCATCCCCAGTCACACAAGGGCTATGCATAGTAAGTTTCATGCTGCTGCATTTCGGTGGGGTTTATAACTGGATGAGCTGCTGTCCTGGCTGTCCATCAGTCAGATCATGGTAGCTCTTAGAGCTCAAATCACATGCATAGACATTTCCTGTGATCCATGCACTTCCCTTGGGTGAGTGCAGATGTAATTACCAGGCACTTCATTTCATGGCCAATGTGACCTTCTGTTGAGAAGTGCATTGCAAAGATAAGCACATCTTGATAAGTCCTACATTTTTAGAGAAACACTTGAAAGGAAAGTGCATAAGGACAAGCTTTTACATTTTCTTCACCTTGAGGAGAAAATCCATCCCACGAATAAGGAAAATGTCTATGTTCTCCTGTTATATTGTACAACTGAGTTTCTGGGTGACTACACTTGAGTTGTACCTTTTTACTTAAATAAAAGAGAAAGTGATGAAATCAAACCAAATGCAACCAAACCAAAAAGGTGGAAAACAGCAGAGAGAAAGAGACTGAATGATAGCCACATACACAGAGTTGTAAGCTTACACTGTGTGGGGTTATCAGACAAGAGTAATTGTTCAGAGGGTTGTCCCTAATTTAGGCAAATAGTAAGCAACCAAAAATTAACGTTGGCTTAACCGTTGTGTTGTCTTCCCATCGATGATGCAACTTTTATTTTATAAATGAAAACTTTTTTTTCAACTCTTTTGAACATCGCTTTCCACCAAATGCTATGAAATAAAATAAAATACTGAACTGATCATTTAATCTACTTGTAAAGAGCGTTGTATATATTTTTTGACAATTTGGTTGGAAGAAACCCAAATTTCTGTTATAGAAACTTTTTGAAAATGTCAAATTTGAGGTTTGAAAAAAACAAAAACACAACCCCTCTGTCGGCGTCGCGTTTTGGGCGTTTTGAGCGTCAATCAGAAAGTTGAACTTTGGTCAACTTTATGGTAATGAGCTATGACGCGGTTCAGCGGCAAGCAGCGGCAAACGGCAGCAACCAATCGGAATATAGACGTCCTTCTCGCTGGCTGATTCTGGAGAATCATACGATGTCAACTTTTTTTCCTACCAAGACATTAGTTCCATGAAAATGGAGGGACATCTCATAATCGTCGTTGCTGGGCTCCCCTATCATTTATGATATGACGTTGTTTGCGTATAGGGACCAGTTAACGTGCCGTCACATGGTCTCTAAACAGTTCGTTCACGGTGAAGTCCTGCACGGGTCAACAGCTGCCGGCTGCTCGCTCTGCCTGCATTCTGCTGCGGTTCAGCGGCTAACGAGCCAACTAACTGCTAACAGACATCGCTGCCACCAACAAACAATACATATTCTGTCCTTATATATGTAATTTATAAAAGGTTTCTAGTATCAGTGTATTGGCTGTGCAGTGGCTGCTTGTGCTTTGTCTTCAATCGTGTGTTGAACATGAACGAAGAACGCTGCCACGTCAGAGCGGCCAAAGCGTCAAACAGCTTTCCCGTACTTTTTGACAAGCGTCTTTGACAGGGCGGCCAGAGCTTCTTTGCAGCTCAAGTCGGCGGCGGTGTGTACGTACAGTTATGTAGCTCAGCGCAAATTCTTTCAGGAAGACCTAACAAGTAATCAGTCCCTCCTAAAGCGAATCAGCGCTGGAGGCGTTCACCTTCTGATAAACCAATCAGTAACAGCCAAGGATGGTTGATGTGTTGCATGTTTTAATAGTTATTATTTGCATGAGGTTGTGAATTTGCTGTGTGTTTTTTCTGATAACAGTTATTATTTGCATGAGGTTGTGGATTTGCTTTGTTTTGTTTCTAATTGGTGGATTGGGATTATGAGAAGCAGCTGTGATTGCTGTTATATTGTACAACTGAGTTTCTGGGTGACTACACTTGAGTTGTACCTTTTTACTTAAAAGAGAAGGTGATGAAATCAAACCAAATGCAACCAAACCGAAAAGGTGGAAAACATAATAATAATAATAATAATGCAAAAATAATAATGCATCCTCCATTCCAATTGGTGACGTAATGCCTGTTTGTTGCCAAGCGGCAAAAAAAAACAACACTCACTCACTCCCTTCTCGTAAAAGACGGACGCTTGGTCAGGTGCCTTTGTAATTGTTATTGCTAAAAGTCTCCTTAAGCGTCATACAACGCGATTTAACTAAACGCGCTTGGTCTGGACTATTGGTGTCCCTTTTGACGTAGTTAGGTTAAGGAAAAGCTCGTGGGTTGGCTTACGTTTCCGTGACTCACGGGAACGGGACAGTTGAGTTTAGGGAAAGGTCGTGGGTGGGCTTACGCTTCCGTGACACGCAGTCTCCTGGGTGAAAGTCCTGTGTTTGACCCATCCACTACCCCGACCAACCTCCCTACGTGGAATTTCCCCATTACATACTACTCGCTTAACCCCAGTGCAGATGCTGCTCTCCCCGGTACATTCTAAAAACACACTGAAGGGCGCTTTTTTCGTCGCTTCAGACACTGACAGCCACTGTCCAAACGTCCGTATTTTACAAGTTCAGAGTGAGAACGGGTTGAAAAAAAAAAAAAAACATAGGCCAAAACTAAAGAAAAAGAGGAGGAAGCATAATGACTGAAAGTGTCATGGAAGCACCTGCTGCAGGCTTTGCCGCAATGGTAACAGATGACGACAGTGGTGATGATCCTGATAACGTTACACACGTTTGGCCATAATCAAAGTTTTTTTTACTTTTACTTCTAATACTTAAGTACATTTAATATCAGAAAATTACTTTTGATACTTCAGTACAGTAAATATCACATACTTTAAGACATTTACTCAAGTAATATTCTAAAAGGAGACTAACTTCTAATTAGATATGTAGTTTTACTCAAGTATTGCTTTCAAGTACTTTATACAAGACTGAAAATACTGCATCTTAAACATGATGTAGTTTGACCTAAAGGGAGTATGAGTTCTTGCAGATCTGCAGCCCAATCCATGGCTGTTTTGTGTTTTCTCCTCATTTTTTGAATCACTTTCTATTTGTGGCAGCTGATTGCGAGCTGTTCTCACAATCAGAGCTACTTGTTCCCTGTAAACTGCAGAATGCGGCATCCTCTTAAATAAACTGTTTGTTATGCATGAAATAAGAAAATTATTTGAGGAAACACTGATAAACAGGAAATCAGTAAAGACAGATTTGTCTAAAATGTTAACGCAAGTGTCCAGAATGGACCCTTCATGTGCAGTTTTTTAACTACTACTGGAAAGTGTAGGCTATATGCTCTACATCACAGACACCCACACCCACACTTTCAGTTTCACCTCTAAATAAGGAATTTGTTCACAGCTTTGTCAAACAGCTTGTGTCCTTAAATTAAGTTGGTGAATAATACATAACCCTAAAATATAGAAAAGATGCTCCAGTTAGAAACCTGCAATTTTTCTTTAAACTTGGACATACATGGCTCATTAAACCAGATGATTGTTGCCCTCCATGCAGCTCCCCTGGATCTCCGTCCCACACACATACACATGCAATACACGTTGACAGCCGTGTTCTGACGTAATGTTTTACAGCGTTTCTGTAAAGAAATGCATGAACCTCCACCCTACCTCCTCCATCAGTGTTTAATAGGCTTTGCCTTCACCTGGTCAGCTGACCTAGCTCTCCATGTGGGCCCACAGAGCCTCCTCTCATTAAATAGAGGCCTGCAGAGCTGTGGCAATTAACTTCCGAATGTTGACTGATAATGAGTGCCAGCGCTTCGGTGACATCTCGAGTTGGGTGGTGTGTGTGTGTGTGTGTGTGTGTGTGTGTGTGTGTGTGTGTGTGTGCTAACCAACAAACCTTCACACAGTAGTCATAACCACTGGTGCAGTCAATGCCGCGGAGAGTAAACAGCACCATGATAACAATATTTATGTGGTGGATAACAGCGTAGTGCTTCAAGTTTGGCACTGATTTGAAATAAAGGGGAAAGTGGCTGCTCCGCCCTCCCAGCCTGGTCTCCCGGCGTTTACGGCGCCCTTTCCCCGTAAGTTTTTCCTAAACCCAACCTCCGCCATCCCGTTATTGTGGCATTTTGTCCCGCATGTTACTGTGGCGCGTCTCCCGCCGTTTAAGGCGCCCTTTCCCCGGCGTTTAAGGCGCCCTTTCCCCGTAAGTTTTTTCCTAAACCCAACCACCGCCATCCCGTTATTGTGGGGCGTCCCCAGCGGGCCACCTCGCAGCTTATGGAGCGTCCTTTTCGGCCGCCTCCCGGCGGGTCCCCAGTGGGCCGCCTCGCGGGCACCTCCCGGCTTATGGAGCGACCTTTTCGGCCGCCTCCCGGCGTCCTTTACCCGAGAAAATAATGTGACATTTACACGTAAGAAATAATGTGACATTTACACGTAAAAAACGAGAAAAACGTCTCCGTGAACACGTATCAATAGATTAAGAATAACGTGGACATTTACACGAACTGCCGTGAGACCTGGTTGGCCCTCCACACCTGTTTTGGGCGCAGGTGACCTGTCCTCCAGTGACTTGGCACATCTGGGGGGAAAGTTTCTGTATTTCTGTTGGTTGTCACAAAATGGACCCAGATTCTGTTTAAATTTTTCGACTCCACTTCTTCTTGGGTCATTAACTAAATGTGTCAGAATGTCAGGAGTTGGACAGATACACTAGAGAGTGGAGAAGACCTATCCCATATCTGGGTTGCTTGTGTAGCTCAATGTATTTCTGCATAGAGCATATTTTTTAATAGTTTTTTTCTGAAAAGCTGATATGCTACCTGGGAATTAATAACTTAGGATGAGATGGTTAGTAAAACATTCCCCGTGGTTCTGGGTAATCAAACTCATGGTTCCATGCCACTGCCATATTACAGGAATGGCCTGTCCAATCTGAACACGAGTGGTCCTTTGTTATTGAACTTCAGTGCTAGTCATGGATTGGCCATAACAAACACCACGTTCAAGCATACAGTAGGGTGATTCAGAAGTGTACTTGGTACCAGAGCACCTTAGGCCGACGATTGATGATAAATGATTTAGGTAGTATCATCAAATATGTAACCGTATGTCTTGGAGAATAGAAGACCAGAGCTGTCAACTGATCAGATGGTAGGGGAGCCTGTTGGACAGATCTGGGAAACCCAGTGAATGCAGTGAAGGTGCATCCCAGAGGGAGTTGGGCACGTGGTGTCTAAGTGGGTCATGTTTACACCCAATGTGAAGGTGGCTGCTAGGATTTGTGGTCAGAAGGTTGTCGGTGCCTATTGTAGGGGCAACCTCAGAAGCCGCAGGTGGACACCAGCTGCTAAAGAGGCCGTCAAGCTGAAGAAGCAGGCCTTACAGGCTTGGTTGGCCTACAAATATCACTGATTTGTGTATGCAATGTTTAGAACCACCAAACCTCTCTTAGAGAAATACAGTAAATCCCATTCAAATGTCTGCATTGGATTAGTTCTTTTTAGTCCAAACCTGAGTTTGATTGTCCCCCTACCCCCTCACCTAACTGCTCTGCTATCACACTTGTTTGCGGTTGTTCTGATCAATGGGGCATTTGCATGAATTTCATCATCAAAGTGCAGCTGTTTGCCATCATTGACAGGAGAAGAAGTTGGCAACATGCCTTCTGCCAATAAATCAATGAGAAATTTCATCTTTTCCTTTTTCCTACAACAATTTACTGCTACTTGACATGCCAGAATGTCACAAATGATGATGTTACAACATCACATACATTTTCTTCTTGTTGGAGTACGGATAGTATTCTGGCTATTCTCCATGTTTACAGGAGACATACTAGTTTGGGATAAAGATCTTGGGGTGTGGTATGACCCATGGCCACGGCTCTAAAAACACACACCTAAAGGACCCAAACACACATACCACCATCACACCACACCATTTTTGATGCTATCTGCTCCCTTTGAGAGCTTCCTAAAAAACTACATCAGACCAGTAAATACAATCAGCCAGTTGCCTGATTAGGCCAGAGCTTGAAAAAATGAGCAAGCAGCCGGTGTGTGCATTACTCTCTGAGATGTTTGTTACGACAGGTCTTTTAAGTAACCGTTTGTTGATGTTATGGTATCAGTTTTAGTGTTTCCCACATGTTGAGAATTTACTTGTGGTGATGGGTGGCGCAGAATGTGATGGGTGGCACAGGATGTGACGGTGCGGCATGTGATGGATGGGTTCAGTTATAAACTAGTCAAACAAAGGTTTATGAACTATTTATTGAAAACAATGACTAGGCTACATAACATTAACATATATATATAATAACTATTAACATATTAGTCATCAGACTAAAAGATGACACAAATAAAGTGTAGCCATGATGTACTTTGCCAATTAAATCTGGTTGGTTTGTCAAATGTTGGTTCAGCAGATAAAATACCGGATTACCCAGAGCCCAAATAGGCTATATGTAACTTAATCTTAATATTATGATCCATACAGAAAGTGACATATTAATTAAAAGTCTCAACACTGTCTCCTCCTAATTTCTGTTAAATCTTATAAGAGTGAGGCTATCTAAAGTTAATTTTTAATTTTTTGTTAGATCATTGTTCATTTTTTAAACGTTTTAATCCTTGTTTTGGGGATCATAAACACACAGTTTTGTAGGCTACTATACGTGTCCTTGTTGCATTCATTAAAATCTCATCTGAATATTTCTGTCATTCAAACAACTATGAGTTGTAAGTTTAAAATTTTTACAGCCAACTTAAAATCTGGGGTTTTATTCAGGCTCTAGTTCATAAATAAAGTTCATGGATTCAGGCACGGAGCATGAGAACTGAAGGCTCAGTTAGCAACGATTAACTCAGTTAGCAATGATTAACTCAGTTAGCAACGATTAACTCAGTTAGCAATGATTAACTCAGTTAGCAACAATTAACTCCGGTTAGCTCTATTATAAAGATATGGAATGGAGGAGACTGCCGCGGACAGGGGTAACAACCAAACTCTCATAAATGACGTTCAGGGAGCTTTCACAGAGGTGTGGCCGCGGCATTTCCATGGTTTGTTAATCGAGTTAATCCCACGGCAAGACCACCAGCAGCATGCTAACGATAGCCTCTGAGCCTGAAGTGAAGCGTTGACGCTGTCATGCACGCGGAGCGCGACTTCACAAGGGGGAGGGGCAGGAGGCCGCTGGTCTTTGTGCACTGTAAAAATACATTGTTGATTGGGAACAAATGTTATTTGGAAGTCATCTACCTGGGCGGGTCTCAATCTATCTGGGCGGTGCGCCCAAGTAGAAACTATGTATGGGAAACATTGAGTTTAGTTTCATGTAAGTGGTGAGCTGAGATGTGAGGTGCTTGATAAGCCAGATTTACATGGAGTGGAGATTCATAGTGGAAATTGATTGAGGAGATGGTTCCCGGCTGGGCGCAGTCTTAAAGTGATGGTTCGGAGTAATTTCACCCTAGGGTCCTTTGCACCATGACCTCGAGTGAAACACCCCCCCAGAAACTTTTTTCACCTGGGTCAAACATTGGGAGAGTTAGCGTAGAGTAGCGTTATCAGCTGAATAGCTTATTAGCACAGGGGCTAATGGACCCACGTTTGTATCTCATAAATGACCCACTAATAATGCCTGAAATGATACCAAACTTCTACACTAGTACAAATAGGTTATGCACTCATAAAATGATGGATTGGAAAGTTTGTAAGTACACCAGAAGTTTATGAACACTTGCCTGCTCTCTTTTGCTCTCTGTTGCTGCTGCTGCTGCTGCTACCTGCAGTTAGACGAGTGCTTAGGGCCGTCTACAAATTACAACTACACTTAGTTAAAAAA
Organism: Perca flavescens; assembly: GCF_004354835.1. Lineage (NCBI taxonomy): Eukaryota > Metazoa > Chordata > Actinopteri > Perciformes > Percidae > Perca > Perca flavescens. The sequence goes on from NC_041335.1 coordinate 5,572,432, forward strand.
AAAAAGTTGGGACTCTACAAGTTGCATCTCTTTTCGGTGTTGTAATTTGTAGACGGCCCTAAGCACTCGTCTTACAGCAGCAACAACAACAGCTGAGAGCAGAAGCCATCAGGCAAGTGTTATTTACATAAACTTCTGGTGTACTTACAAACTTTCCAATCGATTGTTTTATGAGTACATAACCTATTTGTACTACAGTAGACATTTGGTATCATTTCGGGCAATATTAGTGGGGTCATTTACGAGATACAAACGTGTGTCCATTAGCCCCTGCGCTAAGCTATTCAGCTGATAACGCTGCTCTACGCTAACTTTCCCAGTGTTAGACCCAGCTGAAAAAAGCTTCTGGGGGGGTGTTTGGCTCGAGGTCATGGTGCAAAGGACCCTAGGGTGAAATTACTCCGAACCATCACTTTAAGCGGAACGAATGCCACATCACAGACACTGAAGAAACACTGGGAGAAAGACTGTTCTGACGGAAAAGACTTTGCTTTCTTGTTTTACTAAAATCAGTCTTTTGTATGTGTATGTGTATTGTGGGGCAGAGGAGAGAAAGAATGAAGCATGAAGCTTGGAGGTTGAAATGAGTGTGTTTTGGCCTACTGATGTCAAATAACAGACAGAAAATGCATTAGAGGTGACACAACTAACCCTTTTGGATAAAAGCGTATGGACTTTTCTCAGAAAAAGCCTAAATGGTTTTATAATTTTGTTAGATACAGAGTTTATTTTTGGGAGAACAATTTTCAAAAGCCAAAAGGTTCGGGCATTATACATATTGTGTGATTTCTATACCTTTCTGGGAGATTTAATTTCCGTTTTAGTTTTTCCTTTTGTCTCTATAGTCATATACTGTAACAATTTATACATTCATGTGACATCCCTGCAGCATGCATAGCCTGATAGCCCAGGTTCTCCTGAAAAGAAATTATGTATATAATTTGGTTGTGCACTGGGCGCTGCCTTTTTCGTCGAGTCGGGTATGGCTGCAGCCTGGAGAACTCTATAGACTGTATATTAAATTAATATTATTATTATTAACATAATATATTAATAATATATATATATATATATATATATGCTCCCATCTCATAAATCCCATGGTAAATTGGCTGGTTTACTAAACAGGGAGGGACTATAAATGTCTGTTTTTTGTATTTGAAATACATGATGAATACCGATTGATTTACCGACTTATTTTGTTGGTAACTGTTGTTGTATAATCACAATATTACACTTGAGGGGGCCTATACTTCAGTAATTTTGGACCTCGAAATTAAACCCTCATGTAATATGGCCTAAACAAACATCAACATTAAACGCTGATGCAGTTTTAAAGGAACATGCCGACTTATTGGGACTTTGTCTTATTCACTGTAACCCCCAGAGTAAGACCAGTCCATACATACCCTTCTCATCTCCGTGCGTGCTGTAACGTTGTCTGACGGCTCCAGCTTTAGCTTAGCCCAGCACAGATCCTGCAGGTGAATGGTTCCTACTGCTCCCAATAAGTGACAAAATAATTCCAACATGTTCCTATTTACATGTTGTGATTTGTAGAGTCACAAGGTGTACCAATAACAACGTAACATGAGACACAGCCATCTTCTAACCGTAAACAAACTATATTCTCAGAAAGGCTTGCTGCGAGCATATCACTCCGCCCAAGTACTATATTCTTCCGCCTGAGAATATACTTCCCAGTTTGTTTACGGTTAGAAGACGGCTGTGTCTCATGTTACATCGTTTTTTGTACACGCTGTGACTCTACAAATCCCAACATGTAAACAGGAACATGTTGGTGTTATTTTGTTACTTATTCGGAGCAGTAGGATTGTTGGAACCAGTTACCTGCATGTTCTGTGCTGACCTGATGCTGCTGGAGCCGTCAGACAGCATTACAGCACGCACGGAGATGAGAAGGGTATGTATGGACTTGTCTAACTCTGGGGGTTACGGTGAATAAGCTAAAGTCCCAATAAGTCGGCGTGTTCCGTTAAATGTTTTTTTACCACAAGTTTACAGACACGTCTCTGCTGATTGAGTAACACATGTGACCTGAGCCAAGACAAACCCACCAAACGAGAGAAAACATATCTTAAACATAGACTTAATATTTACAGTCTATGCAGTTGCACTTGCTCCCCCCCACTCCCCCGTGAGGTCGAAAATCAAGCTGTTCCACTTAGCTGCTCCCTCTAGAGTCCTGGAGAACTTCCGTTGGGTAATCTGGATGCAGCGTTTTTTTGTTGCATTTGTTTTCGGGGTTTGTGTGCTTTTTCTTTTTGCATCGTTTCATATTTGCAGCACCTTTATGTATTTGGTTGTGTTGTGTGCATTTGCAGCGTGTTTGCTGAATGCTGCACATGTGTTGTCAAATTAATGAAGTTGTTTTCTTAATTTGCTTGTGTTTTGTCTATTTGCATGTGTTTTCTTAAGTTGCAGGGCGTTTGCCCCTGTCGGCCACCGTAGTTGAGGTTATAAAAGCATTATTACACAAGGAGACCAGCTGAACCACAGATGGCTTGGACCCCAGAGGGTTAAAGGGTAACTACTGTTTCTTTTAACCTGGACCCCATTTCCCCATGCATTTGTGTCTAATAAACTGATGTGACCAAAAATCTTTGAATTTGGTCGAGTATTGAGTGAGATCGCAATGATGGGCCGGTGCAAACTGAGCTGCAATGTTACCTAATGGGGCAATTGTGCAGGCTCGATTTTTGTCCAATAAAAGTGATTATCATTATCAATCTCACGATGTGTGTTCTTGTCTGAAGACAGCGGTGTGGAGGGTTGAACGCAAGTCGAGAAAAAGATGTTCAGGATGTCTGTTGTTTCGGTGTAGGCTACAGGAATGATAGGCTCCTGTTATCTAAAAGATTGTCAATGCCATGGTTCAATATTTAAATGATTTCGACAACGTGGATGAGGTCGTTATAGTTCGAGGACCGCCTGTATTCATTTGAGCCAGAGTATGGGCTACGGACGAAGAGAGAGACAGAGAGACAGTGGGAAGAGGAGGGTGAAGCAGCGGGGCTAGGGATATTGGTAGTGCTCCCGTGGGTGCTGTGCCCCTATATGCCCAAAGAATATGTTGTCAGGAGCGGGACCTGTTGCTCCCAGATATCTGTGGTCTGGATGTGTCCAGTGATATACCTCGGACACAATGCTGTGTTACCACGTCAGAGGATTTCCCCCTCTAATCAACAGGGCTGTGAGACATGAGCAAATACGAACCATTGTTTTTATTGAAAATCTGTTAGATAACACGAAACCATGGATGTATTATAGCCTATTGACTGCACGAAACACTAGCAGCTGCAGCCTCTCTCTCTCTCTCTCTCTCTCTCTCTCTCTCTCTCACTCTTCCATCACCTATACTCTGGCTCAAATGAATATGGCGGCCATCCAATTATAATGACCTCATTCACATTGTCGAAATCATTTAAATAATGAGCCATGGCATTGTAAATCTTTTCGATAACAACTATAATTTCTGTAGCTTATTCTGAAACAACAGACTCCAAACAACACTGCTGTCTTCGGATAATAAGTCACCTTGTGAGATCTATAATGTTGTCAGACACTTTTACTAACAATCTCAGCCTGTCAGTAGCACAAAAAAAAAAAAAAAAAAATCCATTTTAGTGGACACAAAAATCAAGACTGCACAACTGCCCCATTAGGTTACATTGCAGCTTGGTTCGCGCCGGCTCGTCATTGCGATCTCGCTCAATACTGGACCAAATTCAAAGATTTTTGGTCACCTTTCTATTTGACACAAATGTATGGGGAAATGGGGCCCAGGTTGAAAAGAAAGTTACACTTTAAACAACCCGAATGATCACAACGAGGAAGAGCTGGGGCTGGCCATGCCCAGAAAGAGGAGATGCTGAAGCAGCTCAAGCGCGAGCTGGTCGATGTCGACTGCGACTGTCTTCTGACCGTGAAACACATGCCGTCTCTGGGTGCGTCGACTTGACACCGCACAACCCCTCTAGAAGAATGAAGACATACACTCACCCAGGCTAGTTAGTCTCATTCTTGCGTTAATTGCAACACGTAGGGAAAAGGAGATAAATGTTACTGGCTCATTCTTGCGTTAATTGCAACACGTAGGGAAAAGGAGACAAATGTTACTGGCTAAGTTAGCCTTTAGCAGCTGTGTTTCTTTGTTGTTCAGAGAGCCGGTTTGCTTAGCCGATTGTAACACTTTCCTCAGTTCTGTCTGTCAGCGCGACGATAGACCCAATCGGGTTTACTTCATTGATGGAAGGGCGCTCATTCCTAACCTCAGCATCAAGTTAAAAAATTTTATCAGTATAGTGAAAGTGAAGGTAACCATCCTATCCACCAACCCCCACCCCCAATGGCGCGGGGTCTAAACTCATTACACAGAGAAATAATGTCCGGGCCACGTCAAGAGGAGTAGTTAAACAGAATTGTAGAGTCCCAATGTGCAGAACAAATTTTGGTCAATCCTCCTGGTCAGTAAAAGGTGTACACTTTTCTTTCTGTATTTTCTGAGAATTTCTGAGAAAAAGACTGTTTTGTTGTTGATATTGTTTTTGTAAAAGCCTGACCAGGGACAAGGACTGCAAATTAGCAGAGGATGTGCTAAACACCTTACATCTTTCACATCTGGTTGTGATAATGTTATAGGCATAGAAATGAAATAGGATAGAAAGGCCATTTCCATTCAAATCAATGCAGCAGAATGGTCAGAGCAGCAGCCATTTTTATGTGTAGCATTGCCATAGTAATGTATAAACTTACGATAATAGTCGCGGAGCTGAGGACTGACTGACACGTACATTTTATTTCTATGGTTAAAGGTATTGTCCCTGATAAATAAAAAATAAATAAATATATTTTTTCAGATTTTTCAATTTCAGATTTTGTCTTCTGTGCTAGGTTCAGTCCCCCACCCCCCCCCCCCCCTGTTAAGACTAACAGATACAAGCACTAACACAGACTAGAGTCCTAACTCACTTGGCAAAGTGTGCAGTTTAGTTGATGATATGGTGTGGTTTGTGTTGTTGATGATGATGATGATGACAACAGCGATGTTGTGTAATGATGGCAGAGATGTTGATCATTTATTCAACATGTGTGGTTACTATGCAATTTATTGGGTGTATTTGTATTTATTTATTTATTCATTCATTCAATCTGTCTCTGCTGTTTTATTGATACTGTGCTTTGTACACTGGAAAATGTGAAAGTCAGACACTAGTCTTCTTTGACTTCAAGCCCACTGGTATTCAGGACACCTTCCCTCACACCCTTCTTTACTGTATATCTATGTTTTGTATGCCTTGCTGTAAAACCAATTGCCCTCCAGGGGCAAAACATAAAATTAAAAAGTGAAGTTAATTTGCAGCTTTATTTTCAAACTAGAAAGAAAACCCTGTATTTGCAATTTATTGTATAATCTCACATGTGGCTTTGACTTACAATTGAACATTTACAGTATCCCACTCTATAGAAAATACCGACATACATATCCCCTAGCTCTACCCTCAGGCCTCTAGGATCCTAAATGGGGTCACTGCCTAAAACTGCTCCCAATCCCACATATTCATTACTTCCGTATTCATAACTTTTTAATGCACAAATTGAAGGAACATTTCACTGGAATTGTAGCGTATATGATTACATATGACTATGATTGATAATTCATAACTAAAGAGGTCTTGAAATAGATGATGGGAGGAGCTTGCTGAATATGGCTCCACAGCATTTCATTTTGAACAAGCATGATTCATACTAAAGGAAATGACTGAAAAACACTGCACTCAATACATATCCACCATAATAGAAAGGAATACACTCTGGCTGCCAATCTGGTGGTAGAGATGAATGTGAAGGTAGATAATTAACTACATTTTCTGGGTACAAATATTGGCTGCAAACATAAATAGCCAGCAGACAAAGACATACAACTATAGGGCTGATTGTAGGGTATTGAATGCAGACTTGACTTCATCCGTCTGCAGGTGTTTGTTTTCAATATGCTCTATGCTATACACGTCTGTAAGATATGACCATTTTTTAACCCATACAATCCTAATTCTTAGCCTTCATCATAAAAGGAAGAAAAAGTAAAGCAAGTGAAACATTGGCTCAGCATGGGTGGCATGCTATGTCCAGATACCACCAGCAGCTAATGGAGTTTGACAGAAAACAAATGCCAGGTGTCAGTCAAAGTCTAAATGTGATCACACTGAAGGCAAAGTGGATTTTAGAGGCAAAGTCAACGGAAAGATGCTAAACAAAAGTGCTAATCGTTAAAGTCAAGTCAATTTTATTTGTACAGCACATTTCCTACAAAGGAAAACTCAATGTTCTTTCCAGTAAAACTTAAAACATTAAACAAATGAGATAGAAAACATAAAACACACAAATATATTTAGGAGCCATACCAAGTGCCTTGTAAACAAGCAGTAATATTTGAATACTGAAATAAATTCTATATTGTACCGGTGGAGTGTCTATTTTCCTTATCCGAGTTAGCACTGGCTGCAAAGCCCACCTCTTGTTTTTTTTTGGGAAGCCCTGCAAAATTCACAGTAATTACACTACACTAATTACAGTAATCTAATCTGCTAGAGATGAATGCAGGAGAATGGGATGGGGCAGGAATGGGAAAGGAAGCTCATACGTTTAGAAATGTCTTTTTTTTTTATGTGGTGATGTGATGCTGGAAGTTAAGATCAATATCACCACAGTCTCGCATTGCCAGACCTTCCTCCACAGCGCTGTGGAGGAGGTTCTGGCTAGTCCACACAGTATTCTGGGATGGGAGAAAAACGTGCTCTGGTTGTCTGTATTGGCATTTCTTTAAACCAATCACAATCGTCATGGGTGGCGCTAAGCTCCGGACGGAGGAACAGTGTCTTTGCAAAATAGCCTCAGGAAGAAACTTGTTTCGGTGGAACGTGTGTACGTTCAAAAGTTGTTTGCTACATGAATATATATATATTTTTTTACCAACTGATATTTAAATGAAACTTGCTGCTGCTTACAAAAGAATAAACTGAACCTTTTGAAACGGTTTAAGAGAAACAAGATGCGGAGGTTTTACTATAGTTGTAGGTCCACCTGTGCTTTCCACCATTCCAGTGTAAAGGATTCCTCTCTCACCTAATAGACTTCTCTGAAAAACTGGTCCAGCGCTGCACTTTTTTTTCTTTTTGAGTGGCAACGTTTTGAGGCGAGGGTTTAGAACATTTTTGATCCAATCATTGAGATTGTATCGCACATTATAGTGGTCACAACTTTGACAGGTGCCATCACCTTGGGAATGTCCCACGTCTCCTGTTTGATAGCTTCTCGCTCCTCACTTGAACCGGAAGTCATTTTGGTCATCTTTCGTGAAGGCCATCGCAAAGCTCTTATTCCTGCCCCGAGGATAGAGGAGGGATCGCCGAGGAGCTATAAGCTAAGATACACAAGAGCAGCCTTCCCGGGAAGGTCCCATGGCATGAAAATTTCACTTTGAGGTTTTTTAACATTTAATATTTAATGAGTTCCCCCAGCCTGCCTATGGTCCCGCTGTGGCTAGAAATGGCGATAGGTGTAAACCGAGCCCTGGGTATCCTGCTCTGCCTTTGAGAAAATGAAAGCTCAGATGGTCCAATCTGGAATCTCCTCCTTATAAGGTCATAAGGAGCAAGGTTACCTCCCCTTTCTCTGCTTTCCCCGCCCAGAGAATTTGGCCCACCCATGAGAGAGAGAGAGAGAGAGACATCATGGCTTTGAAACGAGCAAACTGTTGGTCAAGGCCACACCCCCACCCTCCACCTTGCCCCCCCCTCCTCCTCAATAGCTACAGACCCTGTTTACGTGGTTGTTTTTACAAACGGAGACATTTCCCTTCGTTTGTACCCTTCGTTTAAAACGCAAACGGAGAATTTGCCTCTGAAACTCCGGCCAGAGTGGAGTTTTTTGAAATCTTCGTTTGCACATTTGCAGGTAAACTGAGACAAACAGAGGTTTAGGAAGCCGAGAGAGAGAAAGAGGAAGTGATTCGTTACCGTTGTTGTTATTTTCGGGATTCTGATTGGCTAACGTGGGCTTGAGATTCTCGTTTACACTGCCACCTACAGGTTTGGCATGCTCTTGACTGCAGTGACGGCATATATACACTGGTATGTGTAAATGAACACTTTTCTGAAAACTGACAGCTGTGCACGATGTTATTTTTGAAAAAATGTCTGTTTATGAAAATAGCCGGCCACGTGTAAACGTAGAAATGAAATGGCACATACTAAGGAAAGCTCATTGTGGGACTGTCTGAATTGAAAAAGGCTGAATTTCGGGAACGAGACTTCAGATACAGTATTAGGGGACCACTAAAGCCTATATAAAAGCATCCAAAGAGCATAATGTCATGGGACCTTTAAAGCTGTTGCTGACAAATTCATGTGACTCTTCAGAGGAAAGGACGTCTCATCTATATATAAATTAGGAACTCTCTGTGCTTGTGTCCCCACACATGCGCAGTACAGCAGCCACACATGCGCATCGCATGCAAGCATAGCTGTACTTTCTACATTTTGGGGCTCCAACATACACACATGCAGAGGTGCAGACGGAGCACAGCTACTTCCCCTCGACACTTTGTTAAAGTCACGGCAAAGCGGTTGCAATTGTTGTTGTTACATTTTTCGAAACTCCACACGGACAGCGTTCGCTGCAATATAATATAATATGGCGAGCCAAAGGTGGCCGCGGTGCGGTTACACTTCCTCTCAGACAGACAAGCCCATCAGGGTTCTCTATGCCCTGGTGACTAACTGACAGGCTGGAGGTTGTAGGGCAAGGCAACTTTCTTTCTACAGCACATTTTCAGCAACATGCAAATCAAAGTAGTTTACATAAAACATTGAAGAGCGGTTAAAAAGAGAAAAAATAAAAACATGCAAAAATAGAACAAGATAAAAGTACGAGAATAAAAGTTCCAGTGTAATAACTGAATTATCTGATCTGATAGGTTGTAGGGTGTTACGGACAGGACAGAACGGACCCAAATGCAAAGGGGACCGGATGGTGAAACCAGCTGGAGAGAACAGATCGGGATGAAGGTGATGGCTGAGGAAAACAGACACAGAGAGAGGGGTAAGACAAAAAGACAGACAAAAGGCAAGTAGTCACGATTCTTAGAGGAGCTCGTAATGTGTGTCACCAGGGTGGCTGAAACAACAATCAAGCAAAGATGTTGTGTTATGATGGCAGAGATGCTGATGATTGAAGTTGATGACTGGCAGGTGTGTACGGCGGGAGAGGTGAAGGTGGGATGACGAGCAGGTGTGCGTAATCAGCTGGCTGGCGCAGGCAGGGGGGGAAGGGGAAAAACAAGGGAGACAGAGAGAGGCAGGGCCAACAGAGAAACAGACAGGAGACACAGTGGAAAAACTAAATAGAAAACAAAACAGAAAACAAAACCGAAAACTCACAGCCAGCCGACCCCAACCACCACATAGGGACGGGTTTGACAGGGAGGTTTTATTTTCTGTGGAGTGTTAAATGTTCTAAATAAATATCAAAATGTTCTATGTAAATAGGATAAATAGGTTTGGAATAATCTTTTACAATTTAAATATTTGTTTTGTTTTTACAGAGGTAAAGTAACTAAAAAAACGGAACCGACTTTCAGGTACCAGTAAAAATGTGAACGGTACCCAAAACCCTACTCACCTGAGCCATATGTCTACATGCTGTAGCAACCCGGTGTCATGCCAGGTTGCGAAATAGTCACGTTATTTTACCTCATTATTTCTTATGGGCTTTCAGTTTCACTAAGTGAAATAAAAGAAACTGGTATCTCAGATCATTTCCCCATCAGGTTTGAGATCAGTGTGCCACCAGCTGCTAGTAAGCCTGTTTCCTCAGCTTTTAGGCGCCGCTGCATCACCTCCTCTTCAGCTGGAGAGTTTGCTTTGGCATTCGGGGGCTCACAGTTCTGTGTCATGAATGGTCTGGTATCTCCCTCTTATCCAGATAACATTCTCTCTGTGTTCCACTCCACGTGCACCAAAATTTTAGACTCTATTGCCCCTGTTCAGACTAAATCTATTAAAACTAAGGCGGACCCTTGGCTAAATGACTCTACAAGGGCCCTTAGGCAATACTGCAGACAAGTTGAACGAAGGTGGAAGACAACAATTTGCAAGTATCACTGGGTTTATTAAGAGACAGTCTAGCCGCATACCAGAAGGCTGTGAAGGTGGCGAAGATGCAACATCTCTCTTCTGTTATAGCTAGCAGTTGCCACGAACCCAGTGTTATTTAATACTATTAACTCTGTTGTGAATCCACGCACCTCAGAACCGACAGATGTTTCTACTAGTACCTGTGAGAAATTTCTCTTTTATTTTATTGACAAATTAACATTTGTCAGGCAATACGCCTGTGTTAATTTTAATGTTTGTACCTGCTGCTCCTATGCATTCTGCTGTGTTTGAGGAATTTCAGCCAGTTTCTCTGACATTGCTTTCTGAGATAGTGCAACACATGAAACCTACCCACTGTCCGTTAGACATTGTTCCCGCCAGGATAGTGAAGGAGGTTTTTAATGACACCATTGGGCCGAGTCTACTCACTTTTTTTAATTCTTGTCTTAGTTTAGGTTCTGTCCCAGTTGCCTTTAAACATGCTGTGGTCAGGCCCCTACTTAAGAAAGCTAATCTTGACCCTACAGTGTTGTCCAATTTCAGACCAGTCTCTCATCTGCCTTTTTTGTCAAAGGTTTTGGAAAAACTTGTTTTTATACAGTTACAGGCCTTTTTGCAAATGAACTCTGTGCTTGAAAAATTTCAGTCTGGTTTCAGATCACGTCACAGCACTGAGTCTGCACTGCTTAGAGTGCACAACAGGCACGGCATTATGGGTGGGCCTGACGGGCCTAGGCCCAACCACTTTTAAACAGGCCCACCCAAACATTTCCTCAAAAAACATTAATAAATTAATATATTATAATTTGGTGAAGAATTATTAAAAATCTGCAAATAATCTCATAATTTGTGCTAAAATTGTCTAAATGTTTAGTTTTCAAAAACAATTTAAAAAAACTGGTCATGTCTATTTTTATGTTTCTGCGCAAGTTCAGCAGACAGTGAGGTTCGGATCGGATGTAGCTTGTCTGTATGCTAGGCTATCTCCCAGTGATCTGAGAGTGTGAAAATCATTTCCAGTAAAGGACAAGGTTGCAACAGTCGTCGTTTAGGTACCTTAAACGTGCACAAACGGTCTCAGAGTCATCGCTGCAACCAGGAGATGAAGGAGAGCTGAGATCCACAACACCTAGCACATCTTTGTCTCGGCCACCGCAGGATGCTAGCGCGTCTAGCGCGGCCAGCGCGGTTAGCGCAACCAGCGCCGGTGCTAGTGCCTTTGCCTCACGAGTGGATGATATAGTCCCTATGGATATAGCCCTGTGGATCAGTCTTCCGTGGATGAGCCCGCAACGCAACCAGTGCTAAAGTATCCGGTCACTTCTTCTGCTTTAGGGAGTTTAATTGTGTAGAACCGCCAGAGGATAACAGTAAGGTATGTGGCTACTCTGCCTGTATTGTATTATGTCGTTATATGAGATATATGGATTAAAATAATCAATTCATAACCCGCTACAGAGCTGCAGGCACAGTTCTATTTCTATAACAGCTTGTTACTGTTGTCAAGTTGTTGTTCCCTCATGGTTTTCTCTTGTTATGGCCAATAATGCTTTAGGAATTATTAATGCGATTTATTTATTTTTGTTAAACATGTTTATAACATGAATCATCACACTAAAGTAAGGAGATAACTTAAGTCTTGTTTTACATGACAGATGACGTTGTCAATGAACACGTTCTGTGGCCGAGTATTGATTGAAACTGTCTGGCAGTGTTGTGGATCTGTATATTGTTGAAAAGTTAAAACAATGGAAAGGAATTGTGAAATATTCTGCCTCATGTTATACGAGCAGAACTAAACTATGTTTTGGGTAAATATTAGATTCCTGACAACTTTTACAGTCTATAGGCCTTAGGTTAGGAGAGATGTGCTATAGCACAGCCAGGTATGGTGCGTAATGGAGATTCCAAAGCGCTCTTCTTTTGGGCAGAACCAAGGAGAGCGATCATGGATAGGTCCATCCTTTGCACCGAAACTTTTTACAATGCAACAACATATTTAAAGAGCATCAAGCTATAACAATCTTTATTATGTAAGCACATATAATATATATAATATAACAGTATATTAGCCAGTCATTTGTATTAGGTTAAACAGGGATTTGATAACGTTTTTAATTTAAGGCCCACCCACAATTGGTCTGACCCATCCAAAACTGGAATCCTGGCGCCGTGCCTGGTGCACAATGATATTGCCCTGTCTGTAGATGCCGGGAATCCTACTATTTTAGTGCTATTGGACCTCACAGCGGCGTTTGATACGGTGGACCATGCAGTCCTCCTGTCTCACCTTGATCAGTGCGTAGGCATCCGAGGCTCAGCACTTCAGTGGTTTAGCTCCTATTTGGCGAATAGAAGCTTCTCTGTCATGATTGGTGACTGCTCCTCGTCAACAGCTCCTCTCTCTTGTGGGGTACCCCAGGGTTAAATTCTTGGCCCAATCCTGTTTTCTTTATATATGTTGCCGTTGGGGGCTATTATAGGAAAGCACAACCTGTCTTTTCACTGTTATGCAGATGATTTGCAAATTTATTTGCCTATGAAACCGAATGACTACACTCCCTGCTTAATTGTATTAATGATATTAAGTTGTGGCTGTCACAAAACTTTCTTAACTTGAACGAAGTGTGTATCATCTTCAGTACTTCAGCCACGACAAACGGTCCATCTTTGAGTTTGGGAGCACTGGCTGTCAGAAATTCGGGGGTTACTTTTGAATGCAACATGAAATTTGACAAACAAATCAGCAATGTTGTTAGAATGAGCTCTTTCCAGCTCCATCTCCTAAGCTAAAGTTAAGCCATTCCTTAACAGGCATGATCTAGAAAAGGCTATCCATGCTTTTATTAGTTCAAGGTTGGATTACTGTAATGCTGTCTATGTTGGTTTGAATCAAACCTCCATCTCACGCCTTCAACTTGTGCAAAATGCTGCTGCTCGGTTTTTAACAAATACATCTAGAGGTGCACACATCACTCCTGTTCTTTACACCCTACATTGGCTCCCTGTGCATTTTAGAATAAATTTTAAGATTTTATTGTTTGTTTTTAAGGCCCTTAATGGCCTGGCCCCGGAGTACTTATCCAAGATTTTAACCCTGCGTGAGCACAGTTGGTCCTTGCGGTTTTCTAACCAACAGGTTTTAGAAGTGCCAAGGTCAAGGTACAAACGATGGGGTGATCAGGCTTTTGTGGTTGCTGCCCCGAGACTCTGGAATAAGTTACCCCCTGATATTCGCACAACTACAGATGTTGCTCTTTTCAGGTCTAAACTCAAAACCTACCTGTTTAGAATGGCTTTTAATACTCAGTAGTGGTGTGACAATTTCCTCTTCCTGTTTCTATGTAACCTTTTTATGATTCTACTGTTTGACGTTTCATTCTTCTTATTGCAAGATATGTTGTTTTATTCTTAGTTCCTGATGTGAAGCACTTTGGATACCTGCTGGTTGTTGTAAAGCGCTATACAAATACATTTTGATTGATTGATTGATTTTGATTTATTCATACGTTTACAGGTCACGATTTTGACGTCTATTTCGTGTACACGTCACAAACCTGCTCTGGGAACGCAACAACGGGGAAATGAGGCGCCACACGCCGGCCACAACAACAGTCTCCAGGGTGAAAGTCCTGTGATGTTTGACCCATCCACCACCCCGGACCAACCGCGTACTTTCGCCTTATCAATACTACTCGCTACCATCGTTGTTCTGTGATCACGAAATATGCTTCCCATTGAAATACATTGCTTTAAAATTCATAATCACCACACGAAAAAAAACATTATCGTAACTCAATAGATTCAATAACGTGACCATATCACAAACTGCCATGAGACCGTGCTGGTTGTAGCTGTCATGATTGTGGGTTCTGTTATGTTCTGTTTCCTGTTTTATTTTGAAGTCCTTCTTGTCTCCCTTGTCTTGTTTGGTTTACTTCCTGTCTTTAATTTTCCCTCCCTTGTGATTACCCTAATGTGTTTCACCTGTTTGCCCAGCCTAGTGTCACCTGTCCCTTGTTAGTCCTCGTTACCTGGTTTATTTAGTCTCTGTGGTGTCTTTGTCGGATCATTTTATTCTGTTGATGTTCTTCTCTGTGCTGTTGTGGAGTCTGTTTCTTTTGTTTGTTCCTGCCTGGCTACTCGTCTGAGGACTTTGTGTAAGACTCTTTTGTTTAATAAATTACCTCTTAACTGCATTTGGGTCCAAGCCTTTCCTGAAACTGTGACAGAATGATCTGACCAGAAATGGACCCAGCAGTGTTTGAGTCTCTACTTCACCCTATGGACACAGATGGTGAGCTGGTGACATCATTTTGAAAATGAGGAGGACCCCGCCTTTGCTAGGCACCTGATAGAGGTGTGCTGGCAGGCTACGGAGCGGGAATTTGGCTTCCCCGTCTCCAAACCTGGCGGACTTTACGAGCCTCTTGCGCGGCAGACAACCAGCCTACCTGTTTCTGGGCCTGTTTGTCCTCCACGGCCTCAGCTAGCCAGTCCTCCTGAGCCTCAGAGGGGCAGCCATCCTGGACTTCAGCAGCCTACCAGCCTGCCAGTTGCTAGGCCTGCTAGCATTGTTGCTACAGGTTTTTTGTCTGTCACCCGGCCTGCTTCTCCGGAATTTTTGTTAGACTGTCCTACTACCACCTGGTCAGCAAAATTCCCCGACCGCCAGCAGTCTTTTGAGGGCATCCGCCTAGCCATTTTCCCTGGGACCTGTGGAGGCCGTAGACGGGGAAAAGGACAACATGGCTCCCGTCGCCATGCCCCGCCTCAGCCTCTTTTCGGTTCGGAGTCCTCGCTGTTCATCGGCCCTGAGCCATTGTTGTGCAGAGGCTCCAGGCCTGAGCTGACTAGTTTTCCAGAGCCGACCTATGTGCCAGAATCGCCGCTGACGTGCAGCCGCACTGAACGCCGCTGTCGTGCAGCCGCCCAGAGACTACGTCGCCAGACCTCCCAGAGTCTGCATCGCACGACCTCCCTGACCTCCCAGAGTCTGCGTTGCCTGACCTCCCAGAGTCTGCGTTGCCTGACCTCCCAGAGTCTGCGTTGCCTGACCTCCCAGAGTCTGCGTCGGGTTTGCCGGGTTTCAGTACCCTGGAGACTTTGCCGGTCTCAGGCGCCCCAGAGACTTCCCTGGTGATTTTTCCGGTCTCTGGCCCCCCAGAGTTCCTTGAGTCCCTGCCGTGTAGCGGCCCCCCAGAGTTCCTTGAGTCCCTGCCCTGTAGCGGCCCCCCAGAGTTCCTTGAGTCCCGGCCCTGTAGCGGCCCCCCAGAGTTCCTTGAGTCCCTGCCGTGTAGCGGCCCCCCAGAGTTCCTTGAGTCCCTGCCGTGTAGCGGCCCCCCAGAGTTCCTTGAGTCCCGGCCCTGTAGCGGCCCCCCTGAATCCAGGCTAGCTAGCAGCTCCGCTGAATCCAAGCTAGCTAGCAACCTCCCTGCATCCAGTCTAGCCAGTAGCCTCCCCAATCCCCGGCTGGCTAACATACCCCCTGATTCCCAGCTAGCTGGTAGCCTCTCTAGTGTCCCTGAGCTCTCTAGTGTCCCTAGTACCCCGGAGCTCTCTGGTGTCCCCGAGCCGCCCAGTGTTCCAGCACTGTCCGGCGCCCCAGAGACTTTGTCGGGGGTCCGACCGGCTCCCGCCCCCCCGGGTTTTGTCGGTGTTCCGACCGGCTCCCGCCCCCCGGGTTTTGTCGGCGGTCCGACCGGCTCCCGCCCCCCGGGTTTTGTCGGCAGTCCGGCCGTCTCCTGCCCCCAGGTTTTTTGTCGGCAGTCCGGCCGGCCTCTGCTCCAGTTACCTTGTCGGCGGATTGGCCGACTCCTGATCCTGTTGGATCCAGAGGGTTATCGCCGTCGGCGACGGCCTCCAGAGGCGTGTCGCCTGAAGGCGTCTGCCTTTGCTGCGGCCGCCTGTTCTCGGAGGCCTCTCTGTCCCCTGTTGCCGAGGCCTCTGTGTTCCCTGTCCCGTTTTACTTTTTTGTTCATCCATTCGCACTGTGACTGTCACATACAGTAAGAGTCTGTGGCACATGATGTCCAGGCATCGGTTGCTATTGCCACCCTCTCTGCATTTAGCAATTCATGCTTAACTTTACCATGTTATACAACTCTGGCACACATTTTTTGGTTAAATGCTGTCTGCTTGGTCTTGTCCCGTGGCTCGTACGTTTTTATCATGTCACGAAAGCCATCGCACTCACTACACTAAGCTTGACTGTGATGCCGACCTTCCGACATTGATCAAATGGGCATACGTACCTTTCATTTCTCCCTGTTTAGCTTTTTTTTACTTGTAATTTCCCAACAGCAATTTAAGACCCGTGTTGATCATTTGCTCTTTGATTGACAAGTTGCTAGATTAGATCATCTAACTTTTCAATATAACTGTTCACTTGAAAACTCGACCAAGTTTGTGCTCATTGTGCTAACAGTCTGTGTCAGTTCATCCAAAATGTCAGAGGAGGATTTTTAACACATGAAAGATGAGTTGTAAGTACCTATCTAGCAGTGAAGTAGACATTTCTCTATTTGACATCTACCTACATTAATAATCACCAATTACTGTTATGAATTCAGTATTAAGCCCTCAGTGGCTGTTGAAATTCAAATTTCTCTGTCAGTTTCCTGTGTGGAAAGGTCAGGATCAATCAGAACGGGATTCTCCTAGTCCAACTCAGAAAACATTTCTCATGCCATCCTTCCTTTGAGCTGAAGAGCAACCTGTTGCATTTCACTTTTTAGTTTGTAACTCCTGGAAGCCGCTTTGAGAGTCTTTCAGCGGTGACCTGGAAGAAATCCGCAGGTTCTTTTTGCATCACTGTATCAGCACCTGCACTACATTAGACTCAATCTGATCTTGATTTACACAATATTTAAACAATTAATAATAAATGGAGTCAAATTATTTCACCTGCCCCTGTTCAAATCAACCTATTTTTTGTGATCAAATGTTTTTTATTAAACATCCCCCCCCGAATGGTTAAAAAAAAAAAAATGTATAAATTAAAATGAAATAAGCACTGTATATTTATATACCCATACACACGTCCTATACCCATATATACACATATGCAAAACAACCCTCCCCAGGACCCAGAGGGCCGGCAACTGTGGTCACAGTCAGCTTTTTAATGTCTCTGCCATTAAAAGCCAAAAAATCCACATTCACCACTTTCCGACCGGAGGGATTTTTGCAGTACCTAGAACATAACGTTCCTAGAACCCTTTTGTTCTCGTTTACTCTTTCAGCTCCTACTTCAGGGCAGGGTCTTTTTCCTTTTCCGCATAGTGACCTCTGTCTAGGTTGATTGGTCCATCTGTAAAAGCCATGCCGTCTGTGTTAGCAAAACATTGACTACGTGAATTACTACGAGAATGGACGGAATGCCGAACTCTGAAAAGTGGACTGATGCGGAGGTGCAGGCAGGCGCTGCTGGCCATGTACGCCACCGAGGAGGAGCAGAGGGTACGCAGTACCGGCACTTCTACATTTTACTCTTAAGCGTACTTGCACTTTTTTTTGCGTACCCAGGCGCGGATTAATGCACAGGCTTTTGAGGCGGCAGCCTAGGGGCCCCACGTGTGCAGGGGCCCCGGATTAGCCAGACAATTTATTATTTTGAATTTACTTCATATATATATATATATATATATATATATATATATATATATATATATATATATGTATATATATATATATATATATATATATATATAAATATATAAATTAAAAAAAATAATAATAATAATGCCGTATACCGCGGCTAACACGAGCACTATGAAAAAACACACCACAGCTCTCTACTAACTACAGCACCCGCGACGAAAACATTAAAAGGGCAAACAACTCTAAAAGCCCTTGCATCTCTGCCACCGGTAAGTGCAAGAGCCACGGCAATAACGAGGGACATAGGCGTTTTCATTGCAGCTGATATGAGGACATTTTCTGTGGTGGAAAATGTCGGATTTCGGCGACTCCTCCACACACTGGAACCGAGGTACGTCATATATTTCATCATTGAGGATTTCTTTAAATTTTTTTTATAAATCTCGTCTCGTTCTCGCGAACCCAATCTCGTGTGGTGTCTCGTCTCGTGGAGTAAGCGTCTCGTCACACCCCTAATACTTACATACTTTTACTTCAGTAACATTTTTTGCCTCAGTAAAACCAGGTGTTCTGCACTGCTGCAGATGCTGTAGCCTACTTGTTGGTTTATAAAGCTAAAAGTGATTACCAGCTTGCTGTTGAACTGTGAATCCAGGGAATTCTGCTGCTTTGCTGTTTAGTTACATTTTCATTGTAATTGCTTTGGTGCTGTGGTGGCAGAGGATAATATCTGGTATTCTTTCCACTTACATCTTTGTTGATGTTAGTTTTATGATGTAGTTTACTCATTTTACGTGTGTGTGTGTGTGTGTCAGTTAAAATTATTATTATTTGCATGTGGACCATGTATGGCACTAAATACATTTTTCCAGTAAAGCACATGATTAAGGGGGGGCCTTACACAAAGGGCAGCCTAGGGGCCCCTGACCACCTTAATCCGCCCCTGTGCGTACCGCTACTTCTCGCATGTAGCCGGTACACTCTACCACTGACAGAGAAAGCGTCAGTGTCAGAGAGATTGACCCTAACGTTACATAAACTACACTACCCAGAGGGCACTACGTGACTTACCTCAGTTCGGAAAAGCTGTCTGATGCCTGCAGCCTCACCGTAACAGATCTTTCACTGCTGAAAACCTAGAAACTAAAAAGAAGTGTGTTGAGTTTGTAAGTCGTTATGTTAGCCTGGCATCAGAAAGGTACTAAAAGCCAGACACGTCAACAGAGGTCCAAGTCCAACCAGAAACATCAGGTACGATTCATGAGCTCCAAACTAACGTTAACGTTGATGTGAGCGGAACAGCTAGCATTAATGAGGAGTCTGCAGCTACCAACCTTAACGTTGCCTTGGTCTATCACACCGATGTCAACAATAACGTGAGTAACGAAACACATGGATGACTGTTGGTCAAGGGACCAAAAGATGTATTCTTGCTCCATGAACAGCTGGCTTGTTTTTAAAGATAACAAACTAGGCTGCAAAATATGTAGCAGCATCCCGTCACTTTCTGGCCAAACAGAGAGGGGACTAAAGCTGTCAAGAGAATCGCACTCTCTCTCTCACACACGCGACTTGTTTAAATAAATACATACATTTATGTTTTTAATAAATAACAATAAATTGTTGTACCAGCAATATCTCCAAGTTTTGTTTTTCACTGTAGAAATCTCAAATGTCATAATGATTTGCCAATGCAAGAGAGTACCGCCACCTTTTTTTCCCCACTTCAAGCACTTCCTGGAAGGATCCACAAGAAACATTAAAATTTTCAGAAAAATCTCCAGTGAGATAGCGCAAATGGGGGTTTACCACACGGGCAAGCAGTGCAGAGAGAAGGTGAAGAAGCTGAAACAAGGCGATAAAGGGCCACAACAACCACAGCGGTGCAAAACGAGCAAGAGGTACGCCACACTGGACGGTATTCTTGGCCACCGTCTAGCATACTCGGGCCACCGGGTTCTGGGAGACGATCGTCTGCTCCGAGAACACTCCACCGTCAGATGAGTCTTCAAGGTTGGTACTAATTTTATACTAAGCAGAATGTAAAGAAAGTGTGCCTTATAGGTTGTGAAATGTAAAAGATGCAAAGAATAATATAGGCTGATAATAGGTGGCTTGCTATCGATAGTTTGATAGCTTGCTTCGTCAAATCACATTTTAACCAGTCCTTTACGAATCTAGGTCTAATTTAAGAACAGTTTGTTTCTTGCCTATACCCGATCTGTGTCGTCTGTTATGCAGTCATTCAGGTTTTTTTTAAATACCCTTCCGTTCCTAAAATGTTTCTTTTGTTAGCTACTGCACCAGAACCCGTGGAACGTTTCCTGTTGGATCCAGTCACCCCTAACACAAGACCCAGCACCAGGGCACCCAGCACCAGTTTGTGTCGCTCCTGTTAGCACCAGTACCCCCCGTCGCCCTACACCAGGTAATGGAAATATAGGCCTATTGCACTGCATGTAGAAATGTGTAATCTACTCAATAATAATGTAAAAGTGTAATACATAAAATCACAACAACAAACCACTAACATATCATGTACTCCTAGCAATTGATGTACTAAGTATCTTCTTTTCCAGCAAAGAGAAGGAGGCCTGATTCCAGTATCCTTTTAACGGTGGAAAACCTGCTGGAATCAGATGCTGAGCTGTAGTGATTCCCGCTATGGTGAAATACTGAAATTTCTTAAAGACCAAGCCAAAACAGAGGCTGAGGAGCGTGCAGCTTTGGTGGCAAGGGAGGAAGAGATGAAGCGCTTCAAGGCTCACTGGATGGAGAGTCTCCTGCGCAGCATCGACAGGCTGACACCCAGGCAGGAGGACCTGTGATTAACCCTTATTTTTTAAAGATGTGTGTGTGGTTTCTGCACTTTTAAATAGTTTCCCCGCACATATACATGCACTTGTACATAGTTCATATGCACATACGTGCACTTGCTAAAGGTTCATATGCACATGTAAATAGTTATTCTTGGACTTGCACTTTTTAATTTTGTATTAACTTCACTGTTAAGCATGCCTTCTACTTTTGTAAACAGGTCTTACGTTTATCTTTGCACTCTAAAGTTTGCTGTGTTGTGTTTTACTTTGATATCAATAAAATATTTAATAGAAAAGTGGGTTATCACAGTTATTAGTATAGTACATGCACACATGAAGGTATGCCTACCTGCTTGAATAAAAAGAGCAGCAGCAGGCTAAATGTCTGTGACATTTTTGTGTTATCACCAAAGCTCTTCACTGGCTAATTGAATGGGCATCATGAGCACAAATGAATGCAACAATTCCACCACTCTGACACCTGTGCACATAGTGGACATTTAAGTTTGGTGAAAATGGTTGTGATACCATTACAAAATGAATGAATTTGTGCCTGTGCCTATTCAATTCAATTGTATTTATAGTATCAATTTATAGTTATCTCAAGACACTTTACAGATAGAGTAGGTCTAGACCACACATAATTTACAAAGACCCAACAATTCCAGTAATTCCCCCAAGAGCAAGCATTCAGTGAAACACTATGATGCCACATACACATATTGATGAAATCAGATAAAAGTGTGCTTATTTCAAAGACTTTTCCTTTTGTGTTTAACCATAACATTAATGCTCTCAAAACAATATTACGTAAATAAATTTAAAACTAGGCTAACTAATCAAACACAAACTAAAAAACATTACTTAAAAAAAAGGGATTGGAGTATAAAAAAATCAAGACTTTTTGTGATGCTTTGTGTTGTGTGTGATTAGTTGGGAGGCACGTGGTTGAGGTAATGCATCAAGGCTGCACGCACCCCACAACCTGATCTCACGCCAGGTCGTGTAATAGTTATTTTGATTCATAAATTTGTGTACAGGTTTTTTTCGTGTAAATGCAACGACTTTTGAACGTGTACAGGTGACGCTTTTCGAACCTGCTCTGGGTGACGCGACAACAGGGAAATGAAGCGCCACACGCCAGCCAAAACAATGGGACGGGCGGGGAAATGAGGCGCCACACGCCGGCCAAAACAACGGGACGGGCTGCCACTCGCGGGCTGCCACTCACAGGACGCGACCCCCGGGCGCAGGGGCACACTACAACGGGGAAATGAAACACCACAATAACTGGACGGTTGTGGTTAGGAAAAACAAAAAATGGGGAAAGGAACCGTCACACGCGGGACAAAGATACTACCACACGCGGGGCGCGATCCCCGGTCTCCGGGGTGAAAGTCCTGTGTTTTCTGACACATCCACCACCCCGACCAACCTCCCTACGCGGACTTTCGCCTTATCAATATTACTCGCTACTGTCAGCGTTCTGGGATCATGAAATATGCTTCCCATTAAAATGCATTGCTTTCAATTTCTTAATCGGCACACGAAAAAAAAGGCATTTACGTAACCTGTCCACGACTTAATAGATTAAAATAACGTAACGATATAACGACCTTCCGTGCACCCCAACTCCTTCAGTCTCTGCAGCAGGTGGATGTAGTGGCACATCTGGCTGAGGAAAATCGATGGATTCAGTCCATTCCGCTCTATACTCTTCTACTTATGGAGCACACAGCACATGAGCACCATAGACCTCACTCTCTCAAGACTGCAGTCGTTCCGTTTCTGCAGGCATCGCTATCTTCCTTTCAGTCTGTCAAATGCATTTTCACCCACAACCCTTGATCTGCTTCTCTTGTAGTTGAACACCTCCTGCTTCATGAGCCAGCTTGTCAGTGGATAGGCAGCATCTCCGATGATGTAAATTAGTTACCAACATCCTGTCCACTTATGCTCTTGTGCTGCTGTGAAAGCACCTTCCCTCTTTCAACCAGTTCCCATATAGCAGACAAACGCAGAACTCTAGTATCATGCAAGCTGCCTGGTTGCCCTGTGTAAATGTTCCAAAACAATCCTCTAACATCAACTATTGCATGTAAAATAATGGAGTACCATCCCTTGCGGTTGAAATACTCTGTGTGGTACTCCTGGGGTGCCAAAATAGGTATGTGAGAGCCGTCGATAGCCCCCACGCATTGAGGCACCCCCCATCTTTGCTCAAAGTACAGAGACATTTCTTTGAGCTTTTCTGTATTTGGCATCTTAATGACTTCGGGAAGCAAGATTTCTTCCACAGACGAGCAGAAGTCCTTCACACAGTTACATGCAGTTGAAATGCCAACTCCAAACAGATGTGCTGTAGTCCTGTACTCTGAGTTTGTAGCAAGTTTCCACAGAGCAACAGCAACCCTATTTTCAAGTGACACAGGTAGACGGTAGTTTTTGTCCATTCTCTCCAATGCAGGCTTTAGGCGGCAGCAGATGTATGTAAACATTTCTTTGGACATGCGTAATTTCTCTATCCACTGCATTTCGGTAACTCTCGGGTAACTCGGTAACTTTCAACTCTGCACCGGACCCCAACGAATGGTGTACGGCCTTGTGCAATGAGCCGCAGCAACGTCTGAAACACAAACAGTACATATTCTTCACTGTCTGTTGCAATTCGCCTACATATGCTAACTCTTATTGCTAGTTAAACTTACCCGTCGTTTCATTTGCCTGTTGCACTCTGCTCTTCTATCTTCTTCCATCATATTAATTAGGATCATATTACGCTGGAGCTTTCATCTTCTGCGTTTCTTTGTTAAGTACTCCAGCCTAGTCTTTAAACGCCGCCGTTCAAACTCCGTTATGAGGATCCGGGCAAGGCACAACAGGAACATTCCGATGGCCTCCTCCATGCTGATTTGTTGTTGTATGTGGCACTAAAGTCAAGTGACAACGCTATAAATACCGTTGCCATGCTTGCGTCACTGCCTTACCCCTCCTACCAGTTCCTTTGGCCACTTGGCCAGTGCAAATGCAAACGGCAAAACCGGTTTTGAGGGAGAGTAGTTAGTAGAACTAGACTGTTCTACTAGAAGAAGTGGACTGTTCCTATAACTATGTTGCTCGGAAAGAGACTATTGATGCAGGCTGTTGAAAGTTCCATATAAACTACAGTACAGGCCAAAAGTTTGGGCACACCTTCTCATTCAATGTGTTTCCTTTATTTTCATGACTATTTACATTGTAGATTCTCGCTGAAGGCATCACAACTATGAATGAAAACGTGGAATTATGTACTTAACAAAAGAGTGTGAAATAACTGAAAACATGTCTTATATTCTAGTTTCCTCAAAGTAGCCACCCTTTGCTCTGATTACTGCTTTGCACACTCTTGGCATTCTCTTGATGAGCTTCAAGAGGTAGTCACCTGAAATGTTTTTCCAACAGTCTTGAAGGAGTTCCCAGAGATGCTTAGCACTTGTTGGCCCTTTTGCCTTCACTCTGCGGTCCAGCTCACCCCAAACCATCTCGATTGGGTTCAGGTCCGGTGACTGTGGAGGCCAGGTCATCTGGTGCAGCACTCCATCACTCTCCTTCTTGGTCAAATAGCCCTTACACAGCCTGAAGGTGTGTTTGGGGTTATTGTCCTGTTGAAAAATAAATGATGGTCCAACTAAATGCAAACCGGATGGGATGGCATGTTGCTGCAGGATGCTGTGGTAGCCATGCTGGTTCAGTATGCCTTCAATTTTGAATAAATCCCCAACAGTGTCACCAGCAAAGCACCCCCACACCATCACACCTCCTCCTCCGTGCTTCATGGTGGGAACCAGGCATGTAGAATCCATCCGTTCACCTTTTCTGTGTTGCACAAAGACACGGCGGTTGGAACCAAAGATCTCAAATTTGGACTCATCAGACCAAAGCACAGATTTCCACTGGTCTAATGTCCATTCCTTGTGTTTCTTGGCCCAAACAAATCTCTTCTGCTTGTTGCCTCTCCTTAGCAGTGGTTTCCTAGCAGCTATTTGACCATGAAGGCCTGATTCGTGCAGTCTCCTCTTAACAGTTGTTCTAGAGATGTGTCTGCTGCTAGAACTCTGTGTGGCATTCATCTGGTCTCTAATCTGAGCTGCTGTAGGCAACATCAACATCTAGGTAGTGTAGGGGCTTCCGACGCACCGCCACCATTTTCTTTGCAGCTGTAAGCCCAGCAAGAACTATCCTTTTCTGACATTTAGAAATCTGGAGTGAAGAAGTGTCGTTCAGTAGCAGAACTGGTATTGTCGCGGGAACTGTCCCAGAAACAAATGTCGTCAGTTCTGAGGCAACATTTTGCCAGAACCCTGCAACGGGGGGGACACTCCCAAAACATAATGCAGTAATGTGCCAATGGTCTTCAGTAAAAACAATGTCCCTCATTTATCAACTTAACGTAGAAAGCAGCGCAGATATGAGCGCAGAAATCCTCTTACGACAGGCTTCACGTGTGATTCATGAAATGTTCATATCACACCAATCAGAGCGTAAGAAGTACATTGACAAATGCAGCGGCTGGAAACTATCGTAATTTATATTTCACGCCCCAATGTATGTATATATGTAATCTGGCTAAGAAGCGGCACTTTTCAAGTGACGGGACAGCAGCGCCGTCGATAAACGTTGACTGTGGCGATGTCAACATGCAATATCTTTGACAAAAAAAGATGGCCCCGGCAATGTGAGTCCGTCTGTCAACATAACTGCTGTAGACTCGGCAGGAGTTTCAATCACAGCGTGAAAGAGCCCATTGCACTTTGACATACATTCATCTTTTTATTTTGTGATTTATTTTAAAATAAATTTATGGCCTGCAATGTAACGCTAAACATGACCGATTGTCCATTATAGACCTAAGTCAAACTGACATTGACAATCTATTTGGACCTCGGAAGTTTACTTTTAAACAAACTTTAAACAAACAGTATGGAGAGCAGATTAGTGTCTAGCAAATAAACATGAATGAAAATGATACCGGCTAATCAAGAGAGTGGGAAATACAGAGTAGCATCTGCATATCAAATGTGTATAAAGCCACACACGCACGCACGCACGCACACACACACACACACACACACACACACATTGATGTAAAGATGTATACAGACACATTTGCATTTGTATAGTATGCTCACTCTAATGTGCATGCACCTCCCTTGCCTATTACAAGTTTTTTAATCAATTAGCTTAATGGATATGTTTACAACTGAGGAATAGATTTTATCTGTAATTTAAATGATGATAAAAAGGCTTGGGGTGGAGAGCCGCACACAATAGAATCCAGTTAAATTGTCTGAAAAAATGACTTCTGAACACCCACTAAAATACTATTCATTGCTTTTCTTGACTCATTTGAATAGATTTCCTGGCTGAGAAGACAAGAAAGACATGGCACCTTTACCTCTCACTGACTCACACCTGCTGTCTATGTTTTGTGAGTCCAAAGTTAAAGTTTATTATCTTTGTTTATATCTCATTTGTACAAAATTAACATTGACATTCTGGAAATCACTTCTCACTTTCCAAATCAGTTTCAATAATACATCCTAGTCCTTTCATTGAATCCCTCTCAGTGTATATCAAAGTGTGGTTCTCAGGGTTCTGCCTTGTTCAGCTTACACAAGGCACAAAACCCCAAACTCATTTTCTGATTAGATGATACGGGTGTGCTGAAGCAAATCGACACTTGATGTGTGGCTGATAAAATGGTAATAATAGGCAAACAGACAAAAGGCATTTCAATGACTGAAATCATTAACTCTTATTTGATTTGGCAGGTTGAAGAGCACAGTCTTATTCACAATACACAAAGAGGGTTGGCTGCCTAGCAGCAGAAGGGCTGGTCGAATCCATAAATTAAGAAAAACATAACACTAAACATTACATGTCTGTAGCTCATCTGCTAAAGCAGTCATCGTGTGCTTTGATTAAAAAAGTAAATTACTGCTTCATAATGGTAAAAAACATCCATCTTAACATGTTGTTTTGTCTCATTTTCAGCTCTTTATTTCTGCAATGCAATAAGAAGATGCATGATCAATCCATTAGCAAGCAACAAGATCATTTATCTTGATTTAAGACATCTCAAAACAAATTCATTTCACAATGCAATTGACAGGACACTCACCCTTTTGGCAAAAACGTTTGTGGAAAATACGATTATGAACATAATTATGCAATGAATATACACATTACATGATTTATTACCGTAGGAATGAATCTCGCAGTGATTTTTGGTGGATTGAATAAGAGAATGGGAACAAGATGGATGTTTTCCAATCATTGTTAGGAGTAGCTTGCAAGTGGACACAAATGCAAAACACAGAGCCGAGGGGCTTACGGTACCATGAAGCGAGAAAAGTGGGTTACCAAGGAAAGTTGACCCTGACGCCTAAAAACATCCCAGGCAGCGGCCAAGTGCGGCTTGCCAAAATACTCATACTTTTCTGTGGCCTGAAGGCGTGTTAATGTGTTTCAAACGGGAAGATTTTTTTTTGTAAACATAGGTCAACATGTCACAGGACTCTTGTTACCGATTGGCTATTCTCTGGCTGTACTTAGCCACTAAAAGTTAAAGTTTATATAGACATTGCATGGAAGCTCGGCCACACTGTGCCACTGCTTGGTCAGTTTTTGATGTACAGCCAGAGTTTTCAGTGTCAAGAAGGAAATTCTCTTTTAAACTGGCTCGATCGCCATGGTACCTTTTGCTGCACACCTAACTTGGTCTGGACCAGTTTCTGTTTAAAGTTTTGGATTGAAATTGGCTAAAAAGCTTTCACCATTCAACTCCTTTGGAAATAGCGCTACCATTCTTAAATCCCGTGGACTTAGGTGCTAGAACTGTAAGGTTATCGTCGGTGGGAGAAGGTGTGTATATTTTTTTAAACCAATCACAACTGTCACTCCGATGTCAGGCTTTATCCCAGCACTGTTTTGACCGATTAGTACCATCAGTTAAACACAATATTATTAAAAACTGTAATAAATAAATAAGTTATTAAAAACTTCTGCATGGCTAAACCACGATGTTTACTAAGGTTTATGCAAATAATTGCACACAGTAATAATTGATAGGTTCCACACAATATTCCTTTAACCTTTTTAAGCTAGTAGGTTTGAGATTCATTTGCATTTGCGATTTGTCCTGTTGATGTCGGCTACATGACCCTACCCTTGTCTCAAAAAAAATCTGAAGTGGAAAATAAATTTGATTGGTACAACAATGTTCCTATGTGCTTTTTCCTATCGTCTTAGAAGTCAATGTACTTTGTAGATGTTGACATTTGTCATATGGTGGCGAAGAAATCAGAGGCAACTAAAACAAAGGTAATTTCTATGAAGAGAAACAATAAAAAGCTTGTTGTTTTGACAAGGCTTCCAGTGGAGCTTTGACTTAATCTGCAGCAAACCGTGTTTCCACAGATGCTCATTGAATTATGAAAAGATGGAAATGACAATAGGCAAAAGGGAAAAAAAGGTAAGAGCCATCTGTCATGTCAGGCAGAAGCCATCGCTGCTTTCTATTCTGAGCCTGGGTATGTAAGGATGTGGGGAAAAAAGGGAGATGACGTAGGAATGTACGATGGGTATAAGTCGGCTGCCATATGGCTTCAGTCTCCGTGTCTCTTCTTTTGTTCCGTTTTTAAAAGTTGGTTGCTTGGCTTTGAAACCCACTACCCCCACCACCCATTCCCCCTTCCAGTATTGAGCAGAAGCCAACTGTCATGTCTTTTGAACAGACTGTCAAAGCTTGGCTGGATGAAAACATATTTTTAAAGATTATTTTTTTGTGCTTTTTATTTGATCAGAAAGTGATAGTAGATAGGCAGGGAAGGGGATGACACACAGCAAAGGGACCCAGCCCACATGGGGCGCACACTCCACCGGGTGAGCTAGAGGTCGCCCCAGTTTAAAACAATGTTGAAAGGAACATAAAGGAGAAGTCAATGGAGAAGTTCAGCCAGCAGCTGCCATTATTATTAACCATACATGCATTTATTTCTTTATTTTTCATTTAAAGCATGAATTTAGTCGAAATTGATTCTTAGCTAAAACCGGTCCCCTTATAACTTTTATTAGTGACACATGCACACCATTCGGTGCCAGATATAGCGAACAGTCCATTAACAATACATAGTACTAAATCATCTATATCTTTGATGGAAAATTTCAAATATGTAGCAGCTACCAGACATTAAACAAAAAGGAGCAAGGTATTTCAAAGTACTTAGTGATGTATGTCTTGATATATACTGCTGGATTACTCTCGGCTTACAGTAGCACATTCTATCAGCATGGCCAAGTGCGTGTTCCAAGGCCAATGTAAAAATATTTATAACCAGAGATTAACAGCATTCTGACGGCCTGGCTGACAAATCATCTGTTATGGCAGTATAATTCAAAAACAATGAGAGAAACCCAACCGGCACTGTCAGACCCGCCTACCAAGAGCCTGTGTCTGACAGAGGTTTCTCCCTAAAAGGAAGTTTTTCCTCGCCACGCTAAATGCTTGCTCTTGGGGGAATTACTGGAATTGTTGGGTCTTTGTAAATTATAGTGTGTGGTCTAGACCTACTCTATCTGTCAAGTGTCTTGAGATAACTCTTGTTATGATTTGATACTATAAATACAATTGAATTGAATTAGAAAGGTTTTTATGGGCAACACACTAAAATGAACGATAAAGCCTTGGCTTGGCTCCACCAATCCTACCGCCTTCTGTGCCATGACTTGCGTATGATTGGGTCCAGATGTGTAGGTACAAGGTATAGGCAGGCCCCCAGGAAGTGTGCCAGGCTTTGAAGCAAACTGAACATAGTGGCCAAACAGTGCAACTTCATGTGAATTTTTTCCCCATATACTTAAATGGCACAATGCCAAGGTCTGGCTCCTTTACACAACATTGCAGGGTTTTTTGGGGGGCATTTTTAGGCCTTTATTTGATAGGACAGCTTAGACATGAAAAGGGAGAAAGAGGAGGAATGACATTCAGCAAAGGGCCGCAGGTCAGAGTCGAACCCTGGCCCACTGTGTCAAGGACTGAGCCTCCGTATATGGTGAGCTACACAGGTATAACATCAATCACAAATGTCTTGGGCAGCGCTAAGCTAATTAGCTGGATACATGGTTATACGTAATTTGCTCTTACCAGTATATCACCCTGTGTAACATTACTTCGTCCACAGCAATCCTGCCACAATTGGTCCCAAAACGTAATCTTTGTGAATCTTTACAATCATTTCCAAGCAAGCCTGCCTTCTTGCATGATCCAAATTTTCTTCAAAACCTGCCATTTTCAGCGTGTACCTGTCTAACTGGATACATGGTTAAACGTAATGTGCCACTTTTCAGCATGCCTCTTGAAGTCGAGATCAGGGTTATCTCCTCTGCAATCGATCACTTGACACCCATCTTCAGCATCATCTTCTACTTCATCTTTTCCCTTTTCTGTGCCATCTGTGCTGCTCTCTGTATTGACCTGCAGTGCAGAACTTTCCATAAAGATTGCTGCCTTGGCTCTGCCGCAGATCTGCACTTACTGTAGGAATGTGAGAAAAAAAATGGAACGACAGTTGGAGTAACTTTGTCTAGAGTGGAGTTATTTATACACCAGTTGGGTTTCCTTGCTCCCTTACATAATCCCTAGGATGGGTATTGATCAGAGAGAAAGGCCCTGTTTTTTACCTGGTTTTACAATTTGTCGAGAGTTAACCAATCACAAGTTGACTGCCCTAAAGGCCCTGACACACCAAGGCGACCGTCGGCCATCGCCCTAGTTTGTGCGGTGTGTCCCGCACTGTCGCCCCACGTCTGCCTTCAGAGGCCGAACAGCCAATTCATCTGATTGGCTGTTCAGCTTGAACATGAGAGTGAGGAAAACACACAAGGCTCCTTTCATTTTTCATCTGATCTGATTAATCCAATACACATACGAGCAGCCAAAAATGACGTTTGAATGTTCCTTCTAAAAAACCCACAGGTTTCAAGGATTTGAATAACTATTTTTCACATTATGACCATAAAATGGCAAACGTACAACAATATATACATAACTACTTGTGTAGGTATATTTATTACAACAATAACATGTCTTTTAAAAGATCGCCACATACCTACACATTACAAAATAGACTAACATTAATAAAACAAATATCCTATATCGTGATATTTAATGTAAAGGCAATAATAAACCTCTCTCTCTCTGCAGCGCTAAACAATTAATAGCCAGCCTCTAAATTAGTAAAATGGTCCGGTCCGCTCCCACTGTAGAGAGGCA
This sequence comes from Perca flavescens, assembly GCF_004354835.1. Lineage (NCBI taxonomy): Eukaryota > Metazoa > Chordata > Actinopteri > Perciformes > Percidae > Perca > Perca flavescens. The sequence continues at coordinate 5,603,343 of NC_041335.1, forward strand.
CAGTCGGGTTAGCCATCTCCCAGTGTCTGCTGTATTCCCGGCGGGGAGTGAAGCAGAGGGACCGTAGGCTCTGTTCATTTCTGCCGCTGTTTGAGCAAACAATGTTTGTTGTGGGTATCATAGCAAAGGTATCCGGTTTCCCTTGTTGAATGATGATTAGATTACCGCCACCTGCTGGTATGGAGAGTTATTTCCTTTCACGCAGGCGCAGAACGAACGTGGCACTTGTCGGCTGTAGTCTCTGCTGTGTTCCAGTGCTAATTTTTGACCAAGACAAAGGCCGATGAGAGGCGATGCCACAGTCAGCCTTCGTCGCCACTAGTCCCCGGCCGTCAGCTTGGTGTGTCAGGGCCTTAAGTCCATTAGTTCACACCTGGCATTAGAATGTGTCCACTTGTGTCTTGAGTGACCTCTTGTGATCAGATCTCACTTTCCTGCTGTAGATGCAAATAAACACATACCTACATCATTTCAGTTTATATATAGGCTGGTTGTGTGTATGTATACATTTCAGTTGTTACGCTCACATAAATCATACATTAGAAACGTGCAATGACTAATCTCTAACTGAATCTCTGTGGTTTAAAGTTTAGTTTATAGAACATCCAGAGAGCCGGTGAAATAAGAGCAGGCAGCACCAGAACATAAACACTGATACATCACATGATAATACCATCCAAAACACAAGATTCACTGTAGTGTTTCTTTATGAAATGAGAAATAATTTGAATGGGTACATATTTCCGCTTGCAGTTTGTAGGCGGTCATTTTCAGTGCGTGGCTTGCTAGCTTGAACTTTGTTGTTGTTTCCCTTAAAGGTCCCATATGTAATATATTTACTGTAATAAATCCAAAAATGACCCCAATGCATCATCAAATATTAAGGAAACATGCTAAGTTGAAATACTATCTTTTCTGACAACAATGCTAATACCCTTTTGAAATTTCCATTCCGTGACGGAATTTCTGTTTGTGTTTTGGCCTGTGTGTTGTTATCAACTGCCCAGTTTGACAGCCAGGCCGGGTTGCCAGATATACCTGTAAAAACGTAAACCCAACCCAAAAGGACGCCGAGTTGGCTAATTTCCTCCTGAACAGGTAAGCATTAGCTTTAGGCTAATTTATCACGGCTACAAGGGACGGACATTTTATGTCATTTCAACATTCGTGTAGCTACTCACATTGAATTATATAGCTAGAGTACCCGAGTTGGTTACTTGCAAAAACAACCAAGAGAGGGGGGGCTGCAAATCAGGAAGAGAGGACAGTGAGTTTGCAATGTGTTTAGCGAGTGTTATTTTTAGCAGTTCCTACCGTAATTCTAAGCCGAAAAAAGCACGGGCTTTTTGGACTGTCAATATAGCCAAGCATCTAACGTTAGCTACTCCGCTGTGCTGTGAAGTAATGTCTGGCTATGTGAGAGAAGCGTCTAGCAACATTGTTGTGGATGCTGCGGTCTCAGCCTGGCAACCTCAGTGAACTTCGAGTCTGGGGTAAAAGTAAAATTGCATTTTTTTTATTTACTAATTCTAATTTCTAATTCTAATTATGTATTTGTTTACTGTTTTAAAGTTTAACTTTGAAAGTCTTTTTACAGTTCCTCTATTTAATATTGGATTAATGAATGCATATGAAAACCAATTTATTATTCCTGTTTTAATGTCCAATAATATTTAATGTACAATATTAAATAAAGAAGGTTCTCCATTGTGAAATGGCCATTATGTATGGGATTAGTTTTGTGACTTTAATTCCAAGCAAAACTTCTCAAGTATCAAACAAAACACACTAACTCAAGCAAAAAAAATTGTCACCTCAAAGGTAAAACTTAAAACTTGCAAACAAAACATTTGTGTAGTTGTAAACTATTGGTCTTTTATTTGTTTGATATTATGTCCTTTTGTTTACATTTCCCTCTGCTTCTTTCTCAATGATCAGTCTTTTGCTCTCTCCATCACGTTTGCAGTCATGCTCACAGCTTTCTCCTTTGCGCTCCCTGAGTTTTTGCTTGCGATTCTGACATATGCCGTGTGGGCGGGTCTTACAGGGGTGAGTCCCCATTGGCTAATGAGTGTTAAGGGAAAGTTAAGGGAAAGTTTGAGTGACAGCTCAGCCTCAGTGCAGGTAAACTAACGTTAGAGACAGAGTCTGGTCTGGAGGACACACAAGCCACTCCACAGGGGATTACTACAAGATTAATAAAGTGTAAGTATTGATCATATATATATTATCTGTGATCTACGTTGCAAGCATGGTTACTAGACATTTGTTGTTTTGTTGTGTTAAGTTACTAGCTAGCTAGCTAATAAAGCTTTTTTAAGTTAGCATTTAACGTTAGCTATACTGCTAACGTTATCTAAAACTTGTAGCCACCGGCTACCTTACTGAGCTAATTTACCATGGGAATCATGTATTCTTCGTGAGGCCTTACTCAATGGGGCAGTATTAATTATCGTCTTCTCTCTGTAGAGACCTGCAGGACCCGAGCAGAGCTACGATGCTCTCCCAGGTAACCGTAGGTTAGTAACGTAGCTATATTATGGTCTATTAGGAAAAATGATTATCCAGCTAATTGTTGTGGTTGCTATTGGCCTGATAATACACAATGCTAGGGCATTGGTTAAGTTGTACAATGTAGAAGCTGTGAATGTAATATTATAGAGTTCGACACATACATTAGATAATGTTCCTTCTATACTGCTTCTTCTTTCTTTGCACTACCTTAAGATGGCAGATAACGGACATATTTTTTGTATTTTTTAGCACTGTGAATGTCAACAATATTTAGAATTAATGCATAGTGTTACTACTGTCCAAACTATGTACTTTAACTAACACACAAGGCCCTTGACAAATACTTTGCTTAGTGATCCTTATGGTTTGATGTGATGTGCATGTGTCCTGGTGGCTGGCCAGATCTTACTTTACATATGTAGTCAACGTGGAGGTAGGAATCTAGAAAGTGTGATCAATAATATTCCAGAAATAAGTCTTCCAGTAGTGTTCAGGAAAGCTAGAAAAATGTTTCTAGAGTGCAGGCTTTATTACAATTCTTTATTATTGAGCTAATTTCAAACACTTTTTTATCATCCAATAAGGTACTTCAAGCTTTACAATAAGAAGTTAAGGAAGTGAAGGACTACAGCCACATCCCAGCCCTTCAGAGATCTTTCCTGCAGAAAAGGCTGTTGTCCAGACTGGAGCCGTGGGCCATCAGTGAGCTCAGGAGACCAGATGATCCCAGGCGTCCAGGAGTTGTGTGTGATATTCCTGCACCACCCTCAGACGTGTTGTTGCAGACACAAGTCAGCAGAGAAATACAGCTTGCCTTAGGTGAAACTGAATATGTGAAATATATACATAACCCAATTACTCAGTATGTTTGTGTATTGTTGGTGATGAAAAACTGACCCTGACCTGTGATGTACTGCAAATAATGACTGACACTGAGTTTCAGCCTCTTCTACCACCGGGGCCCCAGCATTATGTATGTGAAGTTTTATATTGGACTAAAAATAAAGCATTATAATAGTCTCAACCTTATTTCCTGTTTTATATAATGAACCAAACAGACAAGGGAGAATGTAAAAAAATGTTTTAATATATTATGCGCATTTTAAAAGATAATTACAGTAAGACAATGTAAACACAAATTAAATTACAGGACAGTATACTGTACTAGGATATATTGACATACAATGGACTAAGAAACTACAAGTACACCAATGAACTTAAGAAAAAGGTTATTGTAAGTGTTAATTGAGTATTTGAGCAAAATATGATCAATACATTCGCTATTGGTCTACACCCTGGCTGTTTGAAGCCTTCGCACACACTGTTTCCTCCACAGAGAGACAGAAGGCTCCTCTCCCTCTGCTGCTCCCACATCCTCCTGGTTGGTCTGCCTGCTGCCTGATGTGAGCTGTGATAGAAAATTATAACAAAGTTTCTTACACAAATCAAATGGTAACAAAGTTCTTACTGATAACTGAGGCTTCCAAGGTTGTTTGATTTACAATTAAAATAACTTGCTTTCAAGTAGCCATTAGCAAATGTGTAGGCTTTAAAAACACTATGAACATTTTCCTTATGCTGACCTGCTTGCAAATGCAACAGAAGACATGTAATTAGAGTTAGGATAGCCATCTTAAGGTAGTGCAAAGAAAGAAGAAGCAGTATAGATGGAACATTATCTAATGTATGTGTCGAACTCTATATTACATTCACAGCTTCTACATTGTACAACTTAACCAATGCCCTAGCATTGTGTATTATCAGGCCAATAGCAACCACAACAATTAGTAGTTAGCTGGATAATAATTTTTCCTAATAGACCATAATATAGCTACGTTACTAACCTACGGTTACCTGGGAGAGCATCGTAGCTCTGCTCGGGTCCTGCAGGTCTCTACAGAGAGAAGACGATAATTAATACAGCCCCATTGAGTAAGGCCACACGAAGAATACATGATTCCCATGGTAAATTATTAGCTCAGTAAGGTAGCCGGTGGCTACAAGTTTTAGATAACGTTAGCAGTATAGCTAACGTTAAATGCCAACTTAAAAAAGCTTTACTAGCTAGCTAGCTAGTAACTTAACACAACGAAACAACAAATGTCTAGTAACCATGCTTGCAACGTAGATCACACATAATATATATATTAATAATACTTACACTTTATTAATCTTGTAGTAATCCCCTGCGGAGTGGCTTGTGTGTCCTCCAGACCAGGGGCCTGTTTCACAAAACCAAGATAAGGGATTAAGCCGGGATTTCCTGGTTATCCTGGATGAATTTAGCCTTGACTCGGTTTCACGAAAGCAGAGGCACATAAATCACCATGGAGATTTATTCTGTGCCGCTAGCCTGGTCCTGACCAGGCTAACAGCCAGGATTTATTTAATCCCGGAACCTTTCCTGTTCACTCAGCAGTGGTTTTACCCTTTTATTATCAGCCTGGATTAAAATACAACAGATGCATATTGCTGTTCATTTGAGTACTGTTATTATTTAAAGTTGTGACCATTGTTTTTTTTTTATAATTATAAATTTGTCATTGTTACTGTTATATTGCTGTATGAAGACTGCTGTTCATATTGTTGTAAGAAGTTTGATGAATATATTATGGTAGTTGTTGAGAGAATTAGAAAAGGCTGATAAAATTTCAAATGAGTTTTAAATGAAGTCTGTTACTAAGGGCAATACATACAATGCTGTACATTTCTATAGTTCCCCAATGCACCTTAAATTATTTTAGTTTATAATTTCTTTTTTTTTTTTTTAACAATAAGGATCATGTTTGTTCTGCTGCCATGTGCATTGTATTTGGCATTCTTAGCACACAATTTGTGTTGTCCAGTAAACTGGGACTATAATTTGGGAGGATTGTACAATTTTAAGAACATATCCTAACTGTACAATCCTCCCAAATTATAGACTTAGTTCACTGGACCAGTAACTATCTAGTGATGTAGGCTACTGTACAATCATGTAACAACAGGAAGAGGACACCTTAATGGTTTTTGACCTTATATTTTGCCTGTTCCATTCATGTTTATAGTGTGCATGGAATTTATCACTTTATTATCTTTATAGTTTCTAGATTTTACAGTGCAATTTCTTCAGTGTCTTTATTTTCTATGTCCATATATACCAGGGAGCAAGGCATATAATATGTAGAGAAGGAAACTCGTCCTCTATAAAAAATAAAAAAACGCGACAAAGCGTGACAGATAATAGCGGACCGACTAAATGATAGTCTAAAAATATACATTTATGAACTACTGCTCTTAAATGAAACCATTCAATGTGTCACTTGTCATTTGCAAAAACGAACACCTGTACACTTTGCATTAAAAGTGAGTAGTGGAAGTTAATATGACTTAGGAAATTAATATTTTAGCCAATGAGAGAGAGGGAAGAACAGAGTGAAAGAGATATTTACGCTTCATATTCTAGCGTTTTAGAAAATGGATCTTCATGGTAAATTTCCTGAGTTATCTTCTGCTTACTTTTAAGGCAAAGAGTACAATTGTTAATTTGTGCAAATGATTAGTAGCCTAATCATTGAATGGTAGGAGTATGACGATTTCCATTCAGAGCAGTGGTCAGTTAATGTAGATATTTAGGCTGCTTACGCATTCAGTCGGTCTGCGATCGTCTGCTACACTTTCTCTCGCTGTTTCAGTACAGCGGCCGTGTTATTTTCTTTTTATTCAAATAATGTGTTTCACGTCATCATACTTCCACAAGAAGCTGCTGCTCACTCTGTATAAAGTAGCCTATGTACAATGCGTATTCTCCATTTTGGCATCAGTAAATCTGTGCTCGACCTCGCGGTCTTTTGAGGAAATCCGTGGACGCGCATCTATCTGAATTAATTCAGCCTGGCTCGACCTACTTGCTCCTCCTCAGCCTGGCTTGGCCTTCGTGAAACGCACCAAGCCAGGATGCACAGATTAGACTAGGTCAAGCCTCGCTTTATCAGTTATCCTGGATTTATATATTCTGCTTTTGTGAAACAGGCCCCAGACTCTGAGTCTCTAACGTTAGTTTACCTGCACTGAGGCTGAGCTGTCACTCAAACTTTCCCTTAACACTCATTAGCCAATGGGGACGCACCACTGTAAGACCCGCCCAGCCTTGCTGGGAGCATGACTGCAAACGTGATGGAGAGAGCAAAAGACTGATCATTGAGAAAGAAGCAGAGGGAACTGTAAACAAAAGGACATAATATCAAACAAATAAAAGACCAATAGTTTACAACTACACAAATGTTTTGTTTGCAAGTTTTAAGTTTTACCTTTGAGGTGACATTTGTTTTGGTTGAGTTAGTGTTTTTTGTTTGAAACTTGAGAAGTTTTGCTTGGAATTAAAGTCACAAAACTAATCCCATAATTATGCTACCAGCTTCCCAAGAAGGAATTCTAACTAAACTGTCGCGTGGCCCCCACCCCTCCTCCACACAGTTGCTAGTAGCCAAGGAGGACACCGAGGATTAAAAAACATGATGGACTCTTCAAAAGAGGTAATTATCTTTACTTAGTTTCTGCACGGGAAAGTCACCGGACGACACAATCTTCTGAACATATGCTACGTTTAGACGTGGCCAGCTATTTTTATAAACGGACATTTTAACCTCTCCGTTTTCAAAAATAACATTGTGCACAGCTGTCAGTTTTCAGAAGTGTTTGTTTACACATACCCATGTATGTATGCCGTCAAGAGCACACCAAACCTGTAGGTGGCAGCGTAACAAGAAGCTCAAGCCCACGTTAGCCAATCACAATCCCGAAAATAGCAACAACAGCAACGAATCACTTCCTCTCTCTTCTCTTCCTCACTTCCTGGGCTGCCCAAACCTCCGTTTGTCTCAGTTTACATGCAAACGTGCAAACAAAGTTTTCCCAAATCTACAGATTTGATTTTAGAAAGAGATTTTCAAATTCTCTGTTTGCGTGTAAATGAAGGGCACAAACGAAGGTAAATGACTCAGTTTTTCAAAATAACCATGTACGTGTAAACGGGGTATGAGTCATACTGAGAAATCCAGAGAGAGTTGTGTGGAGCTGATGAGAAGTTGATGTTCATTAATATCAAAAAGTTACGCACTAAAGCTTTCTCTGTTCCAGAGCTTTTAATCAGTGTTTTATGTTTTTTATTTCATTGATATGGTTTTGATTGATATGTTTTTTTGTACCTTTATAAAATGTGTCTGTCCTTTTATTTATCTCATTGTATAATTTTGTTGTATTTCTGTTGTTGTATTGCCTGTAAAGCACTTTTAATGACCTCTGTGTGTAATGGGTGTGACGTCATGGCCCTGTGAAGGGCGGAGGTTATTTAGGGACACCAGTAATTTGCCCCCTCTCTCTCTCTCTCTCTCTATTGGTCCGCAGAATCAGGAAGTGCAGCATTTTGCCTTGTGGTAGGTGCCATTTTCATTAAAACATCTACAGCATGTAACGTGACAGTGTGTAAGAAAGTTGTTCAATTAGGAAGTGCATTTGTTTTTATAGAGTGCAGAAGACTGCAGTGACGGAAGACAGGTTGCCGTATAGGCACGCTGTAAAACAATTCCAGTCAGCTGTTTAGATCAGCTCAAACTTGGAGCGGAGATAATGATTGTAAGCTATGAACCGTGACATTTATCAAATATAGTAGGATGTAACTATGAGATGTTCAGTGTATTGTCTTTGTTTTTCCTTTTTAGTATTGGTCATCACAACTTTAAAACATGCTGCTGGTCTGAATGAAACCTAAATGACTTAAAAGGTACGGCATACTGACCGACCATCTTATGAAATACATTGTGTCCTAAAATATGCTGAAAAGTGGTTTAATATTGTCTTGATTTTTTATAGGACTGTCTTCGAGTGCAATATTGCCTGTCATTGTTTTTTCCCCACATTAAAGGACAATTCCAGCACAAAATGAACCTAGGGGTTAATAACATATGTACCGAGTCGAATGTTCTCTGGGACATGTTTTCATGCTAATAGAAGGCGTCTCTAGCTTTAAACAAGCTACCGCAAAACTGGTGGATACCTGCTAACGCTAGTTTTCAGGGCACTTGGTAAATCACTATTTTATACCACTAACAAGGCTCAAAATAGCACCACACTTAAACTGTAGCATAATGAGGGTCACTACATGCAAACCGAAGACTGAGAACTTTGTAAGTGTACAGACAGTTTATTAAAAAGATAGATTATAAAGACAGTAGCGTTCGTGTTTACATTCGGGTGCCATCTTGGAAAACAGTCATGAGCAGTCGAACCACGAACGGCGTACAACCAGTAACCAGTAACATAGCTCAAATACAGCGTTCGCATGAACGCTACTTTCCAGTTTTTATGCTAAGCTAAGCTGCTATAGTAGCTCGATATTTAACGTAATATCATGAGAGCATGATCAATCTCAGCAAGAAAGCAAATGTGTACTTCCCAACTATTCCTTTAAATTCAGTTGTTGGCTTTTGATGTGAATCCAATGTCACTTACTGCACTGCCCTGATCTATTGTTTATTACAGAAAACCCATTAAATACCTCATTAAACAACTATGCATTAAATCATTCATGATAAATGCTGGTTAAGGAATGGGACAAACAGCAGCTGTCCCTTGATACAATTATAAATTCATAAAAGTGAAGTGATTGAAGTCAAGCCAATTACATTAATTAAAAGCTTTCAGATGATCTATGGAAATGCATCATGCCTGCTGACGGTGGACCACTGTGACTAATGCAACAGTACTTAACTGTGCAGAGACTGCCTGGAAGGAGGCCATAGAGGCCCTATCCTGCCGCTGTCATGTGAAGCCCACAGGTCTCATATTGTGGTGATTCTTCTGTTTATTTGCATTGCAATTCTAGGGATTACACAGTGTGATGTGATCAGAAGTAAGTGATCTGCAGAAGTAGTCAAGGCTCTGTGGTCTTATTGGCTTGTTCACTAAACAGTAGAGGGCTGCATTGGGATTGCAGCCCTCTACTGTTGGACCCCACGCAAATCTCACGGGAGCGGGCGGTTTAAACTTTGCAAAATGGACCAATAGACCCCGTTGCTCTGGACGGAGACCAATGAAGGCTATTAGAAGCACTTTTCCGGTGATCTCTTGCTTTACTGCGCAGCCTCCAACTGACAGAAACAACGTAAATGTGACATGAGCAACGTGTCTGAAAGATGTAAGTCTTCTAGTAGCTGTGCCAAGAGAAATCTCAGTCATTACGAATCTCGCAGAGACCGTGATGGATCACGAGAAGCCAACTTTTGGTAAGTATTATGATTAATTATTTGGGCATTTTGCATAGTATTTATTTAATTTAAAATATAACGCCAGTACGCCAGATTCAGTTAATGCATATATCATTTAAGCTAGCTGAGGCATAGGTAAAGATAACATGCTTGCTTGCACATGTTGTATAACGTTAATTTTGGCCGAATATATCCACAAAATGGCGTCAACTGTTATCTAGCTACATCGCAAAAGAAAATGGACGAATCAGTCATATAAAAAAAGTTAATCAGTAAATCGCTTTGGACAAAAGCGTCTGCTTTGGCCTGTTGAATATCAGATAGGTAATAGATGGACAATAATGTCACCAATAACATCTATAACTGAGGGTTGCCCTTTTCATTTTTCTTTCCACATAGGTTTAAATACTAACATTAAGCTGTTAGCCTACACCATGCCCAACAATCAATTGTAGGTGCCCAAAGGAAGTATTACACAAGTTGATTTGAATTTGAAAACTAGAAAACAGATTGGGTCCAAATATAATCCCTGTCAGCTTCTGAATTAGCAAACAATGCTGTCTCTGAAGAAAAAGGACCCTAGGATATATTTCGGAACTGTATGAGATTGTGCTAAAATAAGATGTCACCTGTTAGTTGTATTGTTGTTATTTAGTCATACCAAAGCTAACGTGCTCTGTACTGTGCCTTTTAATTTTTCTAGGACCCGTCCCCATCCTCCACCTCGGGGACAGCAGGAGAGACTATGGCCATGAAGCCTTCAGTACAAGTCCAAACAGGTAACCCAACTGACACACTGCAAATCAATACATGGCATGACTTCACACTATAATTAAGGTTAAACAGTAAGCAGTAGCAAAGAAAGCAAAGCCCTCAAACGTTGTGTAATACCTATATTGTCATATTATTATTTCAATGAACAGATAAGAGCAATTCATTTGTGATTTATTGTATATCTGCATAGACTTTCTCTATTTTGTTTATGGCCCGAGACAAGTTACTTGTGTGTGTTAACATGTGTGTACTGACACTTACATAAAAAAACACTTTTATGATTGTGATTACTGTATGCTAAGGGTGTGACGAGATCTCGTTTTACGAGATCTCGCGAGATTAAAACGTGACGAGACTTCTCGTCGAGGTGAAAAGTTGTCTCGTGAGGCGATGTGATGTCAGCGTGATTGAGCGTGAAATTACTATTGAAGATCCCCCTGCCACTTTTAAATCATTTGTGTGCAAACATTTTGGTTTTCCTGCGGAAATAATAAACGGCGAAAGAGTGACAGACAAGACGAACACAATATGTAAATATTGTAAGAAAAAAAAATGCCGTATACCGCTAACACGAGCACTATGCAAAAACACTTACAGCACCACCACAGCTCTCAACCAACTACAGCACCCGCGACGAAAACATTAAAAGGCCAAACAACTCTAAAAGCCTTTGCTATTCTGGTGGAAAATGTCGGATTTCGGCAACTCCTAAATATCCTTTGCTGTCTCCACTTGCCAAAGCATACCTTTCCATCCCTGCTACCTCAGTTCCAAGTGAGTGTGTTTTTTCTACTGCAGGAGACATAGTTACTGCCCAAAGGTCTCAACTGCTGCCAGAAATAGTCGACATGCTTATATTCTTGAAAAATAACATGACCATATCTTAGGCTGTTCTGTGTAGTTTATCTTATAGAAAAAAATTGTTTCTGTTTGCACTTGTAGTTTTGAGAGAGCAGTACTTTGGTTATTGATACACTTACTGTTTGCATTTAAACATTTTCTGTTGTTTACACATTTATTTTATTTATGCTTTTTATTTTTTTATGTTCGATTTGTGGAAAGGAGTTAGATTTCACAGGGCAGAAGCCAGTTGGTAGATTTTATACAAAACATTTTGCAGTGTTTGCATGTCCTTTACTGCATATGATTCATTAAAATAGTAAAAAAAAAGTTAAATAACATTCATAATTAATAGTTGATTTCAAAAGGCACCTAAATTGTTTTGCATTTTGTGATTTTTCAGTTGAATAAAAAAACTATTTTCCATTCATATCATCATTGAGGATTTCTTTAAAAAAAAATTTAAAATCTCGTCTCGTCTCGTTCTCGTGAACCCAATCTCGTGATGTGTCTCGTCTCGTGGAGTAAGCGTCTCGCCACACCCCTACTGTATGCTATTAACAGGTCCAATGATTTGGATAATGGGCTGCAGCTACATTCGTCGTGGGGAAGAGAGGGCCAGAGAGACCATGGGGGCCAATCTTGGCCTAGCGGCCAAGGTTCACTGGTTTGGCTGGGGTGGACTTCGATGGCACTCTCTCTTTTCTTCCCCACGAATGTAGCTAGCTTGAGAGGAGATTGTGGGTCAGCTGCTTTGTTCCCCCCTCCTGTGTGTTTATGTCTCCCTTTTCCCCTCTGTGTCTGTCTGTACTGTTTGTCTCCACCTGGAAGTGGCAGGGGGCGTGTCTAGAGAAACTAGCCGTGCGTTCATGTACATCGGAAAAACGTTTTTCCGAGTGAAAACGTCACCATTCACGTAACGTCCTGTGGGAATCAGAGGTGGGAAACTCGGGCTGGATTTTGATAACCGAGTTTCCCAGTTGGTGACGCGTTGTTGACAACTGACGTTTGATGGAGGCGACTTTGGTTCACTGAACATATTTCAATGATAATAAACGGTTTATTGTGGACAAATGCCTCTGCCAAGAAACATGCACAGACATAATATGTTTAAAATTATTCATAAATAGGCCTATATGTATAAAAAAAAAAAAAAAAAAAATTATCCGTGTCTTTTCCCGTTGGTTGTCCTGCAGATAACACAAACAAACACCTGGCGATGTGCTGTTTGGATGCTCGCATAAGAAAACAGCAGAGAATCTTCTGTTATTGTGGCCTCCATGTTTTAACACACCTGATGCTCTAGGCCAGTGGTTCCCAACCTGGGGTCCGGGCACCCCCAGGGGGGGCGGCAAAGATCACAGGGGGGGCGCAAGTCTTTATCTGGTTTGAGGTTGAGGTAAAAAAAATATATATATTTGCACATGTTAAACAAATTATGATAATACCCTAGAATATGTATACAAAAGTCTGTATGAAAACTATATATTTTGTTGTATCCTCGTTTTTCCTGCTGCCATGGCATCACTATTTTCTGAATGAAACATGGCGGAGAAACCTAACAGTGCTGATAACTCTGTATCAAAAAAGAAAGTAAGGATCTATCTCGAGAGTTACCTCAACTTCGGTTTCGGGGGGGGGGGCTCAGCTTTTCTTATACATGAGTAGGGGGGCGTCAAGGAAAAAAGGTTGGGAACCACTGCTCTAGGCTATGGCCAAACGTTGGTGGCAGTCATGCAAAAAGTTGTTATGCCAAATGGCAATATAAGAGAAGAAGAAGAACATGCATCCCGACCATGTGAACGCTGCCAGTCGGAAAAACAACGTAACCACGGGGGGGCGGTGTCTGTTATTCCGAGGTGGCATGAACACAGCATAGGTCAAGAGGTATGGCCTGGTATGTATCCCTGCTCTGTCGCTGGCACAGCTGATGCACATTCCATGATTCACACCTGCATCGATCGTTACATACTCATACGTGGTAACTTGGTGCAGTATCCCTGCACGTATTTCTAGAAACTCTCATGATTTAGTATTTTCTCTGTCTAACTTCAGTTCCTCTGTGCAGATCCCGCTGTTACCTGCTTCCTACCTGCCGTGCTCTTGCGTGCTGCTTGCCTCCCGCCACTCAGACACAACCACCTGCTTCTCCTGGATTCTACTCGGAACTTCTTTGGATCTGCCACTGCCTGGTTCCCTCAAGCTGCAGTCCATTCCCAGAAGACTACAAGCTCAGCCTCTATTGTTCATCTCCTCTGAGTATTTATGCCTAATAAATACTTGAACTGTTTATCTGTGTCCTGAGTGGTATCTCTGTGTTCTGGGTCATATATACAGCCTTAACAGGGATAGGGATTTTTTATTTATTATTATTACTTTTTTAATATAATGTTTTTATTTGTTTTACTATTTCAACTTTTAATAAAGCAGTATTATTAACCAAATGATTCAATTTTTATTATTGAAACACACCGTAGACACTTCAAGTAGACATGCTTTGACAGAAATGTCATGTGGTTTTATTACTTATGTGGTAGAACTTAATATAATGATATATATTCAAAGTCAGTGGCCTACACAGTGAATATTGATAAGGGAGGTGTCAAGACACCTTTAGATTAGATTTGATTATATTTCTCTTCAATGTCATTGTGCAGAGTACAAGTACAGAGACATTTAAATGCAGTTAGTGTCTAACCACAAGTGCAAAAAAAGTACAGTATAGACAGGTAGTGTAGTATAAACAGTATATGGCATAGTGCAGTGTACACAGTAGTATACAGTTAACCAAGTGGTATGGTTTACAGTAAGGCTATGTGCAGTGTATTAACAGTAGCATTATAAGAGCAGAACACATGGATATGCAGTATGAACAATAAAGACAGATATGTACAGTATGTATAGATATGTGCAGTGTAATAACAGTAACATTGTATGGGTGGTGTGTGAGGGGAGGTGGGAGGGTGGGGGGGCTCAACGTTGATGGCTACCTCCTTGTTGCCCCTATCAAAGTGGCCCTATGGATGTGTTTCAGCTCATCAGGCACAGGCAAGGAGGTGTCGTGCATCTTGTAGATGGCTTCGACCATGATGAAAGGGATCCCTCATCTTCACGTGTAGATGTGTAAATAAATAAAGGAATAACGTTAACCGCAATTGGCATTGAGAAGTTTTTTTTTTCTCCATTGGCTGTATAATTTCCCCATCCCCCGTGTATACCTTGTTAACCCTACTTCATTATTTAACAACATATACATTTCTTAAAATAGCATACTTGTTTGTGGATAAATGTTACTTCTTCTACTTGTTATGAATTCACTTGCCACATATCGAGGTATGAGTAATTCCAATCCATCAAAACGTTGCTGAAAACTGAAATATTATATATAATAAAGCTGAAATATTTTCTTCAGATGCTTTTCATAAACTCTCTATGGGCTTCTCACTTTCTCACTTGACTGCATGCCTCCACGCCATAGACAGTATATAAGCTCCACGCCATAGACAATAGCTCCCCCCGATTGCCTGCGAGCTTGGCCGTCTATGGCTTCTCCTGGCAATACGGTAATTTTTTGACTATGCGACAGTAAGGCGCGTGGTTATGACACAATCCTTAGCCTATTTTTACAAAAACATCTGCTACGGAGCCATAACGTGAGGTACAAGGTAATGGAGCCTTTTATACATTGTCGTGTTTCTTTAGAAATAAACAATGGACAAATAGTCCATTGTAATAGAGTCTTTAAATGCTTCAGATGTAAAGTTATTCGCTGTCAAGTGACGTTAAAAAAAAAAAAAAAAAATGGTGGTCAGCGGAATGCTAACAGGAGGTGATGGCCAGGTAGCAACAAAATGGCGTCATAGATGGCTCGAGTTCTGAAGTGAAGCTTACCCCCTTGGAGAGCCGGGTTCGCGTCCCGTGTGTGGTGATTTTTCAGCCGTTTTTTTTTTTTTTTAAATAAGCCTTACCCAATGTTTCTTTCCTAAACCCAACCATTTATTGTTTTCCTAAGCATGTTTTTGTTGTTATTTTCCGTGTTTTTGTCACTGTTGTGTTACTAAAGCCTTTCCCTGTGTTCTTTTCCTAAACCCAACCATTCTTTTTTTTTTTTTTTTTAACAGGCTTGTGACGTTGTTCTCATGATAGTACGTTGCGTTCTCGCAATAACACGCAACGTGGCGAGGCCACGTGGTGGGTATGTTTACATCAGCTGTATACAGCGTAGGCATACACGTGGATAGCTGAAAATGCGTACAATAACACGCCATTTGGCTATATGAAAGTGGCGTGTATATTTACGCGAAGTCGTGATGCCATGTTGTTGAAAACAGTGGTTGCGTTCCTTAAGTTATTTAAGGATGCTACTAATGAATTAGAGTCCGACAATTCCACTCCCAGCGCATCACTGCCATGGCCCGTGAAACTCATGGAACACAGCAATCCTCGAGCCCTTGCTCTCTGAAGTCGCCAATGTGTGTGCCTCGCATCTGGAAGAACTGATGGGCACCAGTGACACATCTGCATTCCCTTTCCACATGATGTACAGGATTGCGATCGGAGTGTGGTGTGTGAAGAGTGAAGAGCGGAGGTGTTCACAAGAAAACTGGGAAGAAGCTTGGAGTAACGTAACAAACTATGGAGACAGAGCTAGCTTTCAGTAACACTATTACCGTACAAGCAACAGCCATCATTTGGCCCGTTTCCATGTTACATAGTCACTGAAATGGTCTTAACCACTACAGTGCTCAATTACCTATTTTTGAGGGGGAAATAAATCACAATTTTTGGGCCGTAAAGACATGACCTGCCCTCCGGAGGACATCCACCAGACCAGCGGGCGCTAGTTGGATTGTTGAAAGCGAGGTATGCGGCAGGGGAGGAAGCAGAAACAAGGATGCGGCGGGCCTGCTAGCACGGCTAAGGAAACTACCACATAGATCGCCACTGCCAAGAGTCCTACTAACCAATGCCAGATCGTTCACACACAAAATGGATATATGCTACAAATACGTAAGAAAATCTACACAGTTCATTTCTCACCTAAAACGTTCTCAGAAGTGAATTTACTGATGAAGGAGATGCCGAAAATTGTTAAAATTGTCCCGTTGTTGGTCTGTCTAGGTACCGGAAACCCATCCCTCGTTGAATGCCGAAATGAATGTTGGGATACGGGCGCTGCCAAGTTCATACAAGTTACTGACCAATGCATCCTCAGTAAAATGGGCGTGTCAGGAACACCTTAACTGTTCTTGGCAAAATGCAAACTTGTGTATTGGGACAGTACTTTGGCAACAGTAGATGTCATTTCACAGGGACACAAGAACACAAGTCAATAGAGGAACACAGATTGAGAAATGCCCTAGGTGCTTCTCATGTCGCTTAAATTGCTTCCTCGACTCCTCCACTTGCCTCCCTTTCCCCATGATTGAGGTTTCAGACGGCATGGTTGGAGTACTGAGAAAAAACAAACCGGCTGTTACTGGAAACAAAAGCATAATCTAGATTTTACTGACATGCAAAAGGTTGACCCTATGGTCCGTTCATGCCACCTAGGAATATCAGGGACCGCCCCCGTGATTACGTTGTTTTTGCAACTGACAGTGTTCATGTGCTTCACTGTCCATGCATGTTCTTCTTCTGTTATATTATTCTGTTATATTGGCATTTGGCATAACAACTTGTTGCATGACTGCCACCAACTGTAGGGTGTAGCCTAGAGTATCAGGTGTGTGAAAACATAGAGGCCACAACATAATGATTTGCTGCGGTTTTCTTATGTGAGCATACAAACAGCACATTGACAGGTGTTTGTTACCTGCAGGACAACGAACGGGAAAGGACACGGATAAGGTTTTGTTTTTTATACATAGGCCTATTTATGAATAATTTGAGACATGTTATGTCTGTGTATGTTTCTTGTCAGAGGCGTTTGTCCACAATAAACAGTTTGTCATTGAAATATTTTCAGTGAACCAAAGTAGCCTACATCAAACTTAGTTTAGGCTCATGATCATGGTCTTACCTAGCCTCGTGAGACCGTCCTGATCTCGCGAGCTCCAGTTTTCCACTCGCAGTTCAGTCTGGCATCTTGAGGCAGAGAAAATTTGGAGCCGTTAGCCAAACGACCGGGCCAATCAGCGTTGGTTTTGAGGTGGGTTAGGTGGTGATAGACCAATGGTTTATCCAATCAGCTAACTAGTATTATCAGCCAGCGGTAGCCCTAATTCTGTTAGCTGCTCGCTAATGCTTTTTTTCTTTTGGATCCTTCTTTTAGAATATGGTCCGGGAACCTGAAATGGTGACTTTTATTCCTAAATTCTCGTTACACAAATGGCAAATATCCTTTACCGACATGTTGCTTGCATGCTGAGCTTACGAGCTATGCTTTGCCTGCAGCAGCAGGGGCGGGCTTGTGGTTGTATTTTCATACGCTTCGTGGATCTGATTGGTTGATATGGCCCGTCTATCACCAACATAGGTGATAGACAGATGGTTCATCCAATCAAATAACCAGTATTCCGCCCCTTCCCAAAAGTTCTCCAACGGAAAGTTCCCAGATGGATATGCCGAGCAAATGCTAAGCAATCCATCTGGCGGAGTCAGGTTAGGTCTTACCATAATAATGTCATAATATATTAGGCGTATTAATATGGAATATAGCCTAATTATGGCATGTCATAATTTCCCCCTGCAGTTCCAATTTCAGTAGCCTCTCTAGTCTTGTGGTAGCCTAGTTTGGGGATTTTTAAGATAGGCCTACATTTTAAACACTCATCACTTCACCCTGCATCTAATTCTACGAAAGAGTTGGTTTGCATACATGGTTTTAGGATCTGAAAAGTTATTATTGGTCTTGTCATTGTAATTCTTGTTCTACACAGAGTTCCCACAGGTCATGAAATTTCTGGAATATCATGGAATTTTGGAAAGTTTAGCTTTACTGCTTGCTTGAGTAGTTGTGAATAGTCCAACTTTGTTTATTCAATACCCATTTATTCATCTCCCGCTCTAAAAAAGTAATTTAAGTTACTCTGTTGAAACCAATGGATGACTACAACCTAAATCAATAGCACATTGTTGACGTTGGCAAAATATATTACATGTATGCATGAATTTTCTATATTTAGGAAAAGTTTCTCACCCTTCAACATGTTTGAACGATCGTCGGCCATGTTTCTGTATGTAAGTTGTCAACAACGCGTCACCAACTGGGAAACTCTGTTAGCAAAATCTAGCCCCAGTTTCCCACCTCTGATTCCCATATGATGACGTTTTCACTGGAAAAATGTTTTTCCCGATGCCCACGAACGCACGGCTAGTTCTCTACCACTTGATAGGAATAACCTGCCGACAAAAATCAGGAAACCAAGAGTCTTTATGCAGGGTGGTTGATTGGATGGTTGACTGGAAAAGACTGTCAGGTGTGTTGATTGGCAATGATCCTCAGGTGTGTCACTCAGCCAGAAGCCCAGAACAAGGTGCCACCCACAAACATACAAACAAGTACAGACACACAAAATACTGCTCAGCGTGACAGCACTGACTATAGGGCTGTTTCTCAATCTCAAGAGCCGTGCACCACCAGGTAGCACTTCCTTTGAGATGTCTCCACAGCTCTCCCCATGGAAAAAGAATGGAACAGCGCTAGC
The DNA here is from genome assembly GCF_004354835.1 of Perca flavescens. Classification (NCBI taxonomy): domain Eukaryota; kingdom Metazoa; phylum Chordata; class Actinopteri; order Perciformes; family Percidae; genus Perca; species Perca flavescens. Next base: position 5,622,364 of record NC_041335.1, read on the forward strand.
CAGGGCAGGGCGATCATGTGTAAGCAGATTTTTTGCTACGTTTACACGTGGCTGGCTATTTTCATAAACGGACATTTCAACCTCTCCGTTTTCAGAAAAGTGTTCGTTTATATGTACCCGTGTATATATGCTGTCAATGCAGTCAAGAGCATGCCAGACCTGTAGAAGCTCAAGCCCACCTTAGCCAATCAGAATCCAGACAATAGCAACAACAGCAACCAATCACGTCCTCTTTCTCTCTCTCAGCTGCCTAAACCTCCGTTTGTCTCAGTTTACATGCAAACATGCAAACAAAGATTTCCAAAATCTCCACTTTGGCGGGAGTTATATATAATAAAAATGGGGTTTTCGTGTAAATGAGAGGCCAAACCGCAGGAAAATATCTGCGTCTTCCCTTCGTGTAAACGGAGCCTTAGACTCTACGGGAAGATTTGTATTCTAAGGGGGGGTCTGCCCTCAGCAGCAGCAGGATAAATCCCCCCATGGAGTCCAGACACTGCAGCTAGTGGCTGATGATTCTGTTGAGGCCGATGGCGCTGACAAATCTGTGAAGATTCTTGTGGTGATGGCAAGGTGGAGGGGCGCTTTTCCATTTGTGAGGATTTGCACTGAAATGACAGCTGACAGCAGATATTGAATCATAACAGCAGCAGGATGATTGATGGTCCCCAGAGGATGATGACTTTCTAGTGCAACCAGTAGTGTGACATTTAGCGTTAAGTGCCATGTCTAAACAACTGTTAGATGGATTGGCATAACACAGGGTTGCCTGCAGCACCATTTGTGACGCTAACGGGAGAGGGTCTTATAATACATCCGTGAACGGGAGTGGATGGCTAGCAGAAACAGAGCTCCTTGAGCACAAATGGATAAAGAAAAGGGTATTTTGAAGGGCAAGTTGAGTTTCAAATTCCTTCCAGTCTCTCCTCAAGACCAAAGCTATTTGCATGTACTGTCGAAGTGAACTAACTCACCACCGGTGTACGAGTCTCAAATACCACTTGAGCATTAAACATTTTAAAAATATCCCAAGTACATTAAGAACAGAATTATAATATTATTAATATTTGAATCCAGATAACAGATAAAAAATGTGATTATTTTGGAATTAATCACAAGTTAACACTCACACACAGAGTTTGACTGACATTAATTGATTGACAGCCCTATTTAAAATCTTAGTCACGTCAGGTTGTCATCAGCAATAAAGAACAAAGACAACAATTCCCAGGATCACACACTACTTCACAGCGTCATCAAAAAGTCCTTATTTTGTAATTGTTTTAACTGAGAGACTTGTAGCGGTAGAAAACTACATATTGTACAGTTACATGTAAACTACATTTATAAATTGTGTGCCAATTACATGATCATACCTGAAGTCATAAAGAATAATGCCTGCACTTTACAGCCTCTCATCAGAACACAGACCTCCATCAGGTCGGAGGTGGACAGAATTGGCTGGTTGATGGCTGATATTGAATAAAAATTTCCACATCAGCTAGCCTGGTTCCCAGGCTACACGTCAGCCTGAGATATCAGCAAATCTGAATATACATTTGTTGTAACCCTCCAGTGTGGGACCAGTGTGTGTGTGTGTGTGTGTGTGTGTGTGTGTGTGTGTGTGTGTGTGTGCACTTCCAAGTCTACTGCGGATCAGGATGCTAGCAGCAGTCCAGGTATTGCTTCAAGGCGTGTGTGTGTGTGTGTGTGTGTGTGTGTGTGTGTGTGTGTGTGTGTGTGTGTTGCCCTTCCAAGTCTACCGCGGATCAGGATGCTAGCAGCAGTACAGGTATTGCTTCAAGGCGTGTGTGTGTGTGTGTGTGTGTGTGTGTGTGTGTGTGTGCGCTACTGGCTGGTATGTGATTTTGTCCTTGATGTGCGAGGCAGTAAAGCTGCTGACAGTGAAGTGAAATGATAGTCCTTCAATTTGAATCTCTGTATCTTTGCAGGCGCCTCCCAGGATCCAAAACAAGAATCAGCTCTCCACCACCTGCCTCAACTCTCACACACACAATCCAATCACACACACACACACAGTCAATCCCTTACTCATGGATATTAACACACTTATGCCAGCAGTAATGCACAGACATGCCTAACCCTTATTTCCAAAGTTTTTCATATCAGAAATATGGGTTTCTTACAACCACATTGCCCCAAAATAACTTGGATGCATGCATGTATGTTGTATGGAACCCATACAACATTCTTGCAGGTAAATTGATTGATTACTTCCATTGAAATTTGGTTGTTTTATTCAATTTCATAACATTTAAACAAATTTAAAAAAATAATGATTAAACAAAAATTCCGGCGCAAAATGAACCTAGGGGTTGATAACATATGTGTACCAAGTTGACCGTTATCTGGGATATGTTTTCATGCTATCCTCAAATGTGCTTGAAACAAGCTACCGAATGGAGTTATATTACTGTCATTAGTCAAGAGCGCATTATTTCAATTTGAGAGCATTTCTCACTGATATTACGTTCAGATTTCTTGCTCTCACACCCAAATAGTCACTGCTCGCACTCAAAACCTTGCTCTCACACTCAAATATTCACTGCTCGTGCTTGGATTTGCTCTGCTTGTGCTCAAAATTTCTGCTTGGACTCAGATATGTTGTTGTTTGGACAGATTTCCTGCTCTCAGCTTTGAACCTTGTCCTCGCACTCAGGCTGATTCTGCTCGCTTGCAAAGTTTCTGCTCTCGGATTTCTCCTGCGCGCTTGGATTTTTTTGTGTTATAACCCTACCAAAAGTCAACAACCAATAGAATGCCAGCTGTAGTGTTGACCCATGAAATGAGCCCTGCCCCGTTGAGGGTGCTTTTGTTTTACTTTAGAACGTCTGTTGAGGGCGGCTGCTCTGTAACCAAGTTTATATATCCCCGCGCCGTTTATAGCTTTATTATAAGTATATGTCAACAATGTGCACAGAATGGTCGACGCACTTTCACCTGCACCCATCAGGAAACGGGAGAAAGCTTTGAAGAGGGACGTATGAAGTTATGTCCACAACTACGAGGGTGAGTAATAACATAACTTAAGCACCTAGCTAGCTAGCTAGCATATGGCGGTAGCATATAGCCTAGCTTGATGTCCATAAACAAATAGATTTTCCTTATTGTAGAAAATGTCAGTGATCAATGATTACCAAATTTCTCTCTCATATTGCTCCTCATAACCACTGAAAACTGTCAAAAAATCTAACCCAAAGTCAAATTATTATGGACGTTATGTGACTGATAACTGACTGATATCTGATTGATCATTGTTTAGGTAAATTAAACCACGTTAAGCTTTTTCACGTTAAGCGTTAGAATGTCCCGGCTGCAGTTGAGGGAAACTGTAGCCTTCACATAATAAATATGGCTATGAAATAGAACATGAAATACATAAATGAGGCAATACATATATAGGCGTTAGTCATTATAGTTCAATAGCCTAAATACATATGTATATATTTATTTCCGGGGACTTTGATTTATTCCGTCTATTTATATGCACGTTATATTCAAAGGAAATTTGGTTATCTCACAGACTCAGACTAAAAGCAGCAGCAAGCCTGTCTGACATCAGTGCATCATAGCATATCACTATCTGCAAAGAAAAGAAAATATGAATAAATCACGAGCGTGGCAGATTCCCAGGTCCGCTAGTGCGGGTAACGCCAGCTCTGCAGACGGACCAGAGTCAGTCAGCACTGGGGAGCGAACCGCGGGGACCGAGGGCACAGGGCTGGTGGCTAGCTGCTAGCTAGCTGCAGCAGCTAATATTGGAATATTAGATCTGATCCCGAACCGCCGGTGACTCTCTGCCAGATCAGCAAGATTACGGTAGCAACAGAAAGTTTGCTGGGATTGGTAACGTTACAGCCGTGAACTGAAATTCTGTTTCCTCAGCTGGTTCGACTCTCTTGGGGCGAAGTTGTGTGCGGCGGGTAGAGACAGAGAGTCAGAGGGAGGCAGGTAGAGAGGGTAATAAATAAATGTGACATTACGAAATAAAATTCCATCCAAGCATTATCATTTTTTGTTATGAAATAGAAAATGAAAATCACAGCATATTTTAAATTTCTCCCATCCCCTTTTGACCATGAAAAGGAAAAAACAAGAAAAGTATTTTAAAACGAAAATCAAATAACAATTTGTTTTGTTTTTTAATACCTGTTTATGAAATGAAAATCGAATGAACGAAAAAGTATACGGACCCAGTCTGTTAAGTATAATTTCACCACTAATAAAACAAATCTAGAAATGATGTGCTTTATTTGCAACTTAAATATGTTATTTTTTTAATTAATACAAAGCAAACTGAGCAGAAAAGAACAAGTATTTTGTTTGTTTGTTTCTCTTCTTCCAGGTGTGACTGAAGTACCCCTGTTGAGCTGCATCACAGCTTCACTATGTGCATGGACCAGTGTTGTTCCAGTCAGTACATTACTCACCTGTGTGCAGAGGACAGGCAGCAATGGCACAAACCAAGAAGGTTGGAAAGTCTGATAATAATGTAATTTAAAAAAAATATATAATATAATATTATCATTTGTGTTTCTTGCTTAAATTCACAGGGTGCACAACCAGGCCTGGGAGAGAAAATTACTGATGTCCACAAAACCAAATCAGAGAAGGTAAGGTAAGATAATAATGATGTTAAAGAAAGCTATGTACACCTAATATATTATGTGTTGATGTCTATGAATTTGTCTTTAATAGGAGCACACTATACAAAGACAACAGCGGAGAGTTCCTGGATCGGTCTGACCTCAAATTGCCAGAGATCTACAAGGACTTCACCCTTTTCTGCACCATCACCTGCATAATCAAAGTGATAAAAGAGAGAACAAACTATTGTTTTCTCTGTTGACATGAATAGGTGCCTGTAATGTCTGCCCATATATTCAATCAATTCAATAAATGTTGATAAGTATCACTGATATTTCTTAAATCATTGTAGTTTTTCAGAGCAATAAGATACAGATTATTAAAACCATGTTTATATTTACATAAAATTAAAACCCTGATCAAGACAAATTGTTTTTTCATTTTCCATAACATTTATAAAAAAAAAAACAGTACAATTAAGTTAACCAGAGCTGACACTTGGTAAATAGCTTTAATTTACCTTGTCAAAACAATGAGTAATTCATAACAAATTGCACAATATTTGACACAAAACCTAAAAAGTGTATGGTTCATACTATGGTGAAGCAGTACACTTTGCCTGTAGGATTTACTGTAGCAGGAACATTGATATTGGCAAACAGATGACCCAGGTTCAGGTGAGTTTGTGAGCAGGGTTATGAATAAAGATAAGGTATGAGGTACTGACAAGCTAAAGTGACGTATAGTCAATAGCATGGAGTCAAGACAACAGTGTACACCAGAATAATATATACTGTGATTACGTAATGATACTGTTGTCTGTACTAATATAACAAAACAAAAAAATTAATATAGTGTATGATGCAGTATGGAGAACAACCGAGTCCCATATGAACCCAAGAGACTTTTATTGCAGCTGTTTAATGATGTTCACTACAAACAAAACTTGCAGATGGTTGTAGTCTGTAGTCAGCCGTACAGTAGGTAGATCTGGACCAGATGGTTTTAGTCTGAAGTCAGCCGTACAGTTGGTAGATCTGGAGCAGATGGTTGTAGTCTGTAGCCAGTCATACAGTAGGTAGATCTGGAGCAGATGGTTGTAATCTGTAGTCAGCCATACAGTAGGTAGATCTGGACCAGGTGGTTGTAGTCTGTAGCCAGTCATACAGTAGGTAGATTTGGAGTAGCAGGGTGAATTCTAGCTATATGACACACACAGATCAACAGGGGTCGAGCCCCTCAGCCCCACCTGGATGAAAAGAAAGTAAAACAAAATACTTGTTTTTTCAGTTCAGTTTGCTTTGTATTAATTAAACAAATAACTGCTATTTAAGGAGCAAATAAGAAACCATATAATTTCTAGAAAGGGAAGTTTGGGGTCCCCTGCTGGAGCTGCTCCCCCTGCGACCCGACACCGGATAAGCGGACGAAGATGGATGGATGGATGGATGGATAATTTCTAGATCTGTTTTTGTTATAGTGGTGAAATTGTACTTAATGTTACAACTTTTTAAACAGACTGATATGAATCCATCATTTTCAGACTAATGTTATGAAGGAATGAAGACTAAATTCTGATGAACAACACAACAGTGATGCAAAAACTGACACAAACAATCCAGTTTCTGGTGTTCTTTCAGTTATATTACAGTTTAGGTTTTACTACTGGCTCTAACATGAAATTAGCCAAATCCCCAGGAACATGGTTAACCAAACGAGGAAAAAATACAAAGTGGGGTCATCACATATACACATACAGTCCGTCATATGTCGTTCAATCTAGCTATACAATAAAGAACATCTATTTGTTTATGGACATCAAGCTAGGCTATATGCTAGCACCACATGCTAGCTAGCTAGCTAGGTGCTTAAGTTATGTTATTACTCACCCTCGTAGTTGTGGACATAACTTCATACGTCCCTCTTCAAAGCTTTCTCCCGTTTCCTGATGGGTGCAGGTGAAAGTGTGTCGACCATTCTGTGCACATTGTTGACATATACTTATAATAAAGCTATAAACGGCGCAGGGATATATAAACTTGGTTACAGAGCAGCCGCCCTCAACAGACGTTCTAAAGTAAAACAAACGCACCCTCAACGGGGCAGGGATCATTTCATTGGTCAACACTACAGCTGGCATTCTATTGGTTGTTGACTTTTGGTAGGGTTATAACACAAAAAAATCCAAGCGTGCAGGAGAAATCCGAGAGCAGAAACTTTGCAAGCGAGCAGAATCAGCCTGAGTGCGAGGAGAAGGTTCAAAGCTGAGAGCAGGAAATCTGTCCAAACAACAACATATCTGAGTCCAAGCAGAAAGTTTGAGCACGAGCAGAGGAAATCCAAGCACGAGCAGTGAATATTTGAGTGTAAGAGCAAGGTTTTGAGTGCGAGCAGTGACTATTTGGGTGTGAGAGCAAGAAATCTGAACGTAATATCAGTGAGAAATGCTCTCAAATTGAAATAAAACGCTCTTGACTAATGACAGTAATATAACTCCATACTACCGCAAACCGGTAATTAGCTTGTAACGCTAGTAGTCGGGGTAGAGGGTTAAATCGCTATTTCTAAACCACTAACAAGGCTCAAAATAGCACCACACTTCAACGGTAGCATAATGAGGGTCCCTACATGTAAACCGAAGCATTGAGAACTTTGTCATGACCAGTCTAACCACGAACGCCATGTTTGAACTATGTTTCTGGTTACTGGTTGCACGGTGTTTGGTGTTCGGCTGCTCATGACTGTTTTCCAAGATGGCGCCCGCATGTAAACATGAACGCTACTGTCTTTATAATCTATCTTTTTAATAAACTGTCTGTACACTTACAAAGTTCTCAATGCTTCGGCTTACATGTAGGAATCCTCATTATGCTACTTTGGTGCTATTTTGAGCCTTGTTAGTGGTGTAGAAATAGTGATTGACCATCTGCCCCGACTACTAAAGTTACAAGCTAATCACCGGTTTGAGGTAGCTAGTTTCAAGCTACAGACACATTCGATTGGTTTGAAAACATGTCCCAGAGAACGGTCGACTCGGTACACATAAAGTGAGGAAAATAAGTATTTGAACACCCTGCTATTTTGCAAGTTCTCCCACTTGGAAATCATAGAGGGGTCTGAAATTGTCATCGTAGGTGCATGTCCACTGTGAGAGACATAATCAAAAAAAAAAAATCCAGAAATCACAATGATTTTTTAACTATTTATTTGTATGATACAGCTGCAAATAAGTATTTGAACACCTGTCTATCAGCTAGAATTCTGATCCTAAAAGACCTGTTAGTCTGCCTTTAAAATGTCCACCTCCACTCCATTTATTATCCTAAATTAGATGCACCTGTTTGAGGTCGTTAGCTGCAAAAAGACACCTTTCCACCCCAATCAGTAAGAATCAAACTACTAACATGGCCAAGACCAAAGAGCTGTCCAAAGACACTAGAGACAAAATTGTACACCTCCACAAGACTGGAAAGGGCTACAGGGAAATTGCCAAGCAGCTTGGTGAAAAAAGGTCCACTGTTGGAGCAATCATTAGAAAATGGAAGAAGCTAAACATGTCAATCTTCCTCGGACTGGGGCTCCATGCAAGATCTCACCTCATGGGGTCTCAATGATCCTAAGAAAGGTGAGAAATCAGCCCAGAACTACACGGGAGGAGCTGGTCAATGACCTGAAAAGAGCTGGGACCTCCGTTTCCAAGGTTACTGTTGGTAATACACTAAGACGTCATGGTTTGAAATCATGCATGGCACGGAAGGTTCCCCTGCTTAAACCAGCACATGTCAAGGCCCGTCTTAAGTTTGCCAATGACCATTTGGATGATCCAGAGGAGTCATGGGAGAAAGTCATGTGGTCAGATGAGACCAAAATAGAACTTTTTGGTCATAATTCTACTAACCGTGTTTGGAGGAAGAAGAATGATGAGTACCATCCCAAGAACACCATCCCTACTGTGAAGCATGGGGGTGGTAGCATCATGCTTTGGGGGTGTTTTTCTGCACATGGGACAGGGCGACTGCACTGTATTAAGCAGAGGATGACCGGGGCCATGTATTGCGAGATTTTTGGGAACAACCTCCTTCCCTCAGTTATAGCATTGAAGATGGGTCGAGGCTGGGTCTTCCAACATGACAATGACCCGAAACACAGCCAGGATAACCAAGGAGTGGCTCTGTAAGAAGCATATCAAGGTTCTGGTGTGGCCTAGCCAGTCTCCAGACCTAAACCCAATAGAGAATCTTTGGAGGGAGCTCAAACTCCGTGTTTCTCAGCGACAGCCCAGAAACCTGACTGATCTAGAGAAGATCTGTGTGGAGGAGTGGGCCAAAATCCCTCCTGCAGTGTGTGCAAACCTGGTGAAAAACTACAGGAAACGTTTGACCTCTGTACTTGCAAACAAAGGCTACTGTACCAAATATTAACATTGATTTTATCAGGTGTTCAAATACTTATTTGCAGCTGTATCATACAAATAAATAGTTAAAAAATCATACATTGTCATCATAGATTTTTTTTTTTTAGATTATGTCTCTTATAGTGGACATGCTCTTACGATGACAATTTCAGACCCCTCCATGATTTCCAAGTGGGAGAACTTGCAAAATAGCAGGGTGTTGAAATACTTATTTTCCTCACTGTATGTTATTAACCCCTAGGTTCATTTTGCGCCGGAATTGTCCTTTTAAATGGTTTCAAAACAGTATCCTGACCAAACTTTGACATAAACCAGTCTAAGATTCACTAAACATCCAACAAAATTCATAGTTTTTTTTTTTTTTTTTTAACTACAAATTGAGGTGTGTTATTTAAATTGAAAAAAAAAACATTTGAAAAAAGCGTCAAAAGCATAAAAAAAGCGGCAAATAAAAGTTGATTTTTAATTTTAACCAGGAAGGACAACAAGTTCATGGTTGACGGGAAGACAGCACAATAATTAATAATCTCACGAACAAATGTGGATGCTATACAAACACTTATAATACAGTCTTGTGAGGACCTTGATTGACTGCATGATATTCTTAAAAGGTAACTAACTTTTTTTTTTTTTTTTTAACTGTTCTAAGTGACTGATGGTAACAACAATCTTTGACATTTTTCCAGTATTAAGTGAGATTGCTACAATGTAAGTTAATAGGGTAATTTTCCAGCTTGTATTTACCTTCACAAAAGTGCTTGCTTTTCCACTGACAGGCTCAGATTACTATTCTAAGTGTCTGACAATATTATGGACCCTTTAAGGCCTGGACACTCCAGCAAAGTGATTGTACCTGATCCTGATCCTGTCACCAAACTTCTTGCACCACCTAAAATATTTCACAAAAACAAATACATTTCACTTTGCCACTTCCTGTTGTAACTGGGCCTTTATTCCTCATTGACATGCACCAAATTACACACAGACACAGACACATACACACACACACTAAAGAGATTCAAGGCGAAACTCATCCATTTTCCCTGTGACGGTCGGGCAGCAGTCTTTTGCCTATCCCTGCTTAAGCCGCCCCCACTCTGGCACCCTTCACCAAATGTGGAAGAGGGACGGTTGAGAAGACTCAATATGTATTATCATGAGCTGCCAGGCTGCAGGTGCTACCCAGGGACTGAGATGAGATAATTAGCCTTGATGAAAGCTCCCCAGGCTAATTTAATATCGCCTTTGTCCCGACTCCCTCTTTTTCCAACACCTCTGCTATCTCAGTCTCTCTTTCCTCTGTCTTGATTCTTCTCACTTGCCTCTCACTCTTTAAGCTCTTTCTGTTTGGTGGCAATTTCTCTCCAGCTTCCTGCAGTATTTCTACCTTGTGTCCTTTTCCACCAGCTTCCATCGTCTGCCTGTCTTTTGCTTTTGTCGTCTCCTGGATCTTCTCCTTTACTCTCCGCTCCTTCAATCTCCTCATTGTCTCCTCAACAGTTTCATGTTGTCATTACAGTAATCTCCTGTCATTCTCCCCTCAAATTACTTTTCTCTCTTTTAAAAAAAAAATGTTTTCCTTTTATTATAATGAGAATGTAAACTTGAAAAAGATTCCAAAATATCAATTTTAATTATTTGAGTAAAAATTATGAAAAATTAATCCAATATTCATTTTCACATGGGCGCTCCAGGACCATATTAAAATGGAAAAGCAGTTTGACATTTATTTTTAAATTTGTACCCCACTGTACAGTGGAAAATATTAAAATGTCAACAAAGTGACACCCAAACAATGATCATCATGTTTGGTTGAGGAGATGTGATACAAAATACATAAATTTGGGCAGAAAGTAGAATGGCGTCTTTGCAATGGCTCCATTTCTGAAATTGTTTAGGGCCTCAAACTGTACAAGTTTACCAAAGTTAATGCTTTTATGAAAAGTGAACATAATTGTGACCTGGACTAAAAGCAATATAGTTCTCATCATATTTCCATATTTTTGTTAATGTAGTTTTTTCCGTCTGTTGCTACGTGCTTTTCCACATCAGGGGGCTGAAGACTTATCACTGTCAGTAACGTCAGGCATGCTACTGCATGGTGCATACCACCACGCGCATCATGCGCTGTGCTTATGGCACCAAGTTCTGATGGGGCACTAAAAAATGCCTAATGAAAAATCATCAGTCATAATAATTATAATGCCGATATTATTTCAGTATAGAAATATTAGGCATTTTTTAGGCATGTATATCACAAAACAGAAAGAGATATATTTAATTGCTCAAGAAAGTAATGAAAAGAAAAGAAACTGCGAGATGATGCCCGTGCATGAATTGCAGGTAAGTCCATGTTTAATCATTCTTAAATGCGTGAAATGTGCTGCTAATGTAATGGTTAGCGGCTAACCATTACAATAACGTCAGCTAGTTCGAGGTGTATGCATGGGCTAACCGTTAGCCCATGCATACACCTCGAACTAGCTGACGTTATTGCTAATGTTACCAAACTCAAATATGTTATAACTTAGGTGTAAGCTAAGTTGAGATTTTACTGTTAAACATTATCTATACATTTTACAAGTAACTGTTACTTTATTTTAGATATTGAGCAGTAGTTTATGGTTTATTTTGACGTGACGGTGGTTAATACTTTCTCAGTAACAGTTAGCAGTCAATGCACAAGGTAGGCTAACAATTCCTCTTGCTTCAGACCATTTATTACCGTGTAGCGTGCGATTAATAATAATTCAGCCAGGCATTTAGCAAAGTTTACCTAGCATACATTTGAGAATGCATATTTTGGCATTTGCAATGCATAATAAACCCACGACCATCTTTAGGATTGTCATTCTGTAGATTTCAGCAGAATGTAGGCTACAGTCTCTCACACAAATTAGGTGAGGTGTCTGATGTGCAGCGGGACAGAAAAAGGCTCTTAATAATGTGAATTTTGAAGAACTCAGACTTTTAGTGTTACTGCTACAGCTAGCTTTGCTACATCTGAATGTGACAGAAGCAGTGGTTAAATTGGGCCGGGGCTCTACGGGGCTCAGCCCCGGCACATAAGCCTGCTCGTTTGTGTCCGGATGTGCCTGCTTGCAGTCGGTTGCATACTGAAAATATGTCACATAAAACTTTTTGAAAGTGATGCTTTTGAAAACATGATATTTCTGACAATAAATGAAAGATTTTTGAAATGGCATGTCCATTTTGTCTCGGTGGAGCTGAGATGAGAACAATCGGAACACGGCAACAACCCGCACAGCACTGCAGACAATTCACGGCTGCGCACATTCTGGCTCACACACACACAGCGAGTCTGCTGCGGTGTGGTGGCCCTGCATCCCGGCAAAGACTGGAGCGACCGAGCCGAGCCTCGGAAAGTGAAGTCAGTTTCCCCAGGTGAAGTTAAAACACACGTTTCATCTAAAGTTAAATTTGTAATAAATGTAATGTCTGCTAAAGGCGAGTCAGCATCAACAACAGCGCGTCCATTACGTTAGCCAAAAGTCAAATCGCTCCCTCCTGTTTTGTTAGCACATTCTGCTCTTTGATTAGTTTGATTTCAAGACAAGAAGAGCATAATACAAAATATTACAAACTGGCATGTTTGAATTTCAAACGTTTACAGAGGGTCGCCGTTTCGGTGGCGTTACGTTACAACACACTACACAGTGCTTGCTGAGACCGATCATTTGTATATGATTAGTTAAGGAGTATTATAAAATCCACTTCCTCTCACATATCACGGCAATATGGCTGCACAAATTAAACCAGGCAACATACTTTACTGTTGTTAAGAATTCTTTAAAAGACGTGTTCGTTCTGATTTCTGGAGGAAGGAGGAGAGGCTGGGTCGAATTGAAAGTTAAGCAAAGGGTTTAATGAAACTGCATGAAAACGACAAGACTTTTGTCAAACATAAGCAATCAAACATAAAACATAAAACACTGCAGCTGACAGCGGACTGATCTCATGCTTCTCCTTACGGAGTTACAGAAGAACAGTCATGTGACATGACAAACAATACGCTGTAAACAGCGGACTTCAACGTGCTTCCCCTGTCGGGGTCACAGATTGAAGTGCCGAAATCACCTCAGTTTCCTAATTATATTCCTGTGGAATTGGGGGTCTCTGATTAAGGACACACCTCTGAATTTAGGTTTACCCCAGGTGACAGACTAAGGTTGATTATCATGGAAGTGTTGATTATATTCAAGTTTACAGAGTTTGCATTTCCTTTGTTCTAACCCAGACTTGGCACCAGGAGGTTGGAGACGCAAAGAGACGTTCCTCTTCATATGTTAATAGTTGGTTTTAACCTAATCAATTTAACCAAAGACAGGAAGAGAGGGGGAGAAAAAGGGTCTTTACCTATTGTTTACAGAGACAAAAGGTGGTGATTGTGATAACCAGATCAGTCTGGACCTATTCTTTACATTCATATACATTCATTCCTATTTTCATAACCCGGTTACAGCATACAATTTATTACTTAAAACATACCTAGTTATTAAAATCAACATTGTTACAACTTTAACTCAACAGTCCCTCCTTTCACACCTTAAAAAGGTGTGAATATAATATATATATGTTACTGAACAAAAATGTAGACATTAGCAAAGTTGTAAGAACTAAATCATGATTTATGAAAGAAATTCATGTCCTCTTCTGACCTCATCATTTGACTCCTCATCTTGTATCAAGAAGGTTATTTTCTCTTAACAAAATATGTTTCGCTGGTTTTACTCAGTGATTAGTGACTTGCATTCCATTTGAAACAAAAATAGAAACACTTAATTAAATCAGAAGATACTAAAGCTGTTGAACTGGTAAAGACAATGGAAGGGAAAACATCTTAGAAATCAAAGAAAACAAGGTAGGGCTGAAATCTATTCTATGGCAGAAAATATCTTTTATCTGGCTCAAGGAAAGAATGCATTAGGTTTGATCTTAATCTCAAAGGAGCTAAAAACTGATACACACACACTTCAATATATATGCTATCAGTTCAGATGGAGTGAGCACAAAGAAACAGTCTTCGTCAATGACCTTTCTGTAATGAAAGATGCAGACTGGGGAATGGTCTGAAATCCAGATTTTGAAAAGTTCTTTGTTCAGTCTTGTCCAATCTGAAAATTTGGACAAAATCTCAGATCGCTGCTGGTTCATTCTCATGCACCCAGCGCCAGGCGGCAACGTCACCAAAAACCTTAGCAGGCTATGGCGCACTCTTGACGTCACATTTGCGCGCCAAGCTTGGCTGCAGCTGCTGTAAAGAATGCTCTTATCCTCCTGAGCATTCTGGCCCTTTAACCGTTGAAACATGAAGATGGACCGGCTGGGTGTGCTGCTTGCTCCAGCACCTGTAGAAAAAGCCATCCTTAGCTTTTTGGTGTGTCAGCAGGGACTCCAGGGTCAGGGGGTGGGATTCAGTCTCCTTGCTCTGTCAGGAAACCACCGCAGGAAGTCAGCAGAAGTCAGCACCGCTGGTTCTCTCCGTCGGCGTCTGAACCCGGACTGGGTTCTTGTAGGCACTCTGCAGGGCTGAAGTTGAAGGGCGAACATGGATCCTTGTGATGCGTATCTCCCACTCCACTGCAGCGCTGGTGTCCCGCAGCACCTTGCATGAATCTCTCCACCTGGACCTGGACCCCTTGATCTCCTCGATCAGATGTAGTCATCAGGCTGAACGACTTTATCAGCAGGAATCTGGAGGCTGCTTTCACCTATGAATAAAATTACTGACATGCCAACACACTGCCTTGCGAAAAGTCATATTATTGATAGTTTGTCCTTGATTTGTCCATTAATTTCTCATAGGGGAGAAATTTCCTTTGTCATCTGTGTTTTCCAAAGTCGTTAAGACAATGGGCAAAAAGCTTTAGTCCATAACACAATAAATGATCCCAAAAAGTCATGAGTCCATTGTAAACATACATTACAGATCATCAATTACAAAAGCACAAAAAATAAAAACTCCACAATTTTCTTTCTCAATGGGGGAATGTGGGCTGCGTGATTCATCTTTTACTATTACTTCAAACATTTTTAACAAACTTGATCAGCAAATTGCTATTTTTTGAGCAAATCAATTTCTATATAAGTCCCGTGTCATTCTTTTGTGCCACATTTAATACCCTGAGAAGAAGATTTGCATAGCACTTCTGTGTGGCCAGCACAGGAGTTTCTACAAATCTTCAGATCTCCCCCCATTTTTTATTTTTTAACAAAATATTTACAAACTAGGGAATAAAAATAAAAAAATCAACAAACCATAAAGAAGTATCAATGGAATTACTACTACCTTGACTCTCTCAACCCTATGATTTCTCAGAGACATCATCAGAAACATGAAAAAGAATAAAAACTAACAAAACAAAATAGTGGAAAAGATTAGCTACAGTAAGATCAGAATGCATAAAAATATAATGAATTTATCTTCATGTGCCTGTTATTTATTATTTTTAGTAAAAAACAAACCCATTTTTAGTCAAAATGCCCAAAATGCCAAATATGCATTTACAAAATTATCCATTGAAAACCCCCTAAGAATCTTAAATTATTTTTGTTACAATTGTAGCTAATGTTAAATTGCTTAAAGTACCTCAAATTATTTTTCCATACTGCTACATTTATCTCCACCCCCCATTGTACTCTCTTCCCAGGTAGAATGGGGGAGTTGCATCGGTGAGAGTGTTCAAACAAAGGCACCTTTTGTCTTTGTTTCATGAGTGTGACTTAAAGAATATGTGTGAAAGAAAATCTAACAGCTGCTGTTTTGACTTGCAATGGGCTTATCAATCATTCAGACACAATCCTACTCAAGGCAAAAACCGAAAAGAAAAACAGATGATTAAAAATGAAATGCACTTATCTCAACTACCTGAACCATTGAGCAACAAACATTAATTCACAAAAACTCTGAGCAGACATTTTGCTCCCATTTTCAACTGCTAGCTGCTCTTTCATGCATTCACTGAGAAACTCCATTCAAACATTTCCACATCTTTCATAATTTCAGGGTCGGCGCCCAACTCTTCAAAGATATATACCGATTAATCCATTTCCACTTTTTCAGCCATTCTCACTGCTTGAGCTTGCACGCTTTTTCACAAAATTCAAACCAGTCATCCAATCAAGAATATACTGTACTGCATTCACACTGCACTCTCCTCAGAAGATAGTTCTCTAGTTTGACGTATTTTCCATTGTCTGACCCCTGGTTTTAGTAGACGCTCTGTTGTAATGATTTACCAACCAGATGGAGTCGCTATTTGTTATCAGGAAATGGAATTTCCAATGCAAAACTCAACACAAACGAACATCCGCAACCACACTGCGTCTGTAACCTCAACACGTCCACAACCCCCACCGCTGAGCTGCACGCTCTCAATTTAAACAAAACAATCTTACAATAAAGTTATAACCACACTGCGCTTTCAATTTCAACACATCTTATTTACACAATGAGTTATTTTACATTCACAACCAACGCTGCTGAGCTGCACGCTCTCGATTTAAATAAAACAATCTTATTTACATTTTTTTACAAAACACACAGCGCAGAGTCGCTGCCGCGGACTCAAATCCCAACACCACAATTCTTTTAAAATGTATTTACAGTAGGCCTTTCTTTAAAATTCCTAAGGGTTTTCACACAATTCGACTATACCTATTATTAAATTGATTTTCTTATTTCCATACTATGGTCACGAGAAAAAACTGGGGGGTCTTCCACTGACCTCTTCTTCCGCCGCCGCGAAAGTAGCTTCTCCAGGGCCTACGTCCCCACAACTGTTTAAGTTGGCTTTGAAAAAGTCTTAATCTTTCCTCCGTGCCTTCACAGAAACGAATTTTCTGTCGCCGCCCTCGCGGTCTTTCTATTTAAAATTTATCAGAGTCTAACTCGGTCGGCTGTACGGACTTTTAAAAATTTAAATGGCGTAACAAGGTCTGCTTTTTCAAGAACTCATAAATTCTAAATGTATAGCCTACAGGTTTCACTAGGTCGACTTTTTCACGAACTCATAAATTCAACATTTATACAAGTAAAACCAGGTCAACTCATGCACTTTAAAATCTACACATGTACCCATCTATCAGAGTATTTCTCTGACTTTTACAAAATTTAACAGGCGTAACAAGGTCTGCTTTTTCAAGAACTCATAAATTAAATAATGTATACAGGTTTGCTAAGTCGATTTTTTCACGATCTCATAAACTCAAAATTTATACAAGCTAAACCAGGTCGACTTTTTCACGATCTCATACATTTTAAAATTTACACATGCACCCTGGTCGTCTTTTTTCACGAACTTTCTAATATGCACGCGGCTCAAACTCTCACTTATTAGGCTACCATGGACCCTCTTTCAGGCTTTTTAGCTTAACACATACAAATCACACACAGTACAAATAACACCAAACAACATACATTTCTTTTGACTTATCGTTCTCAACGTGTTCTCAATTGGGCATTACTTTATCATTACTTTTTCAGATTTTAATAGACTTACCAGTTGATGCTGCTGAATTTTCACATCTAAAACGTTTCCTATATAAGCTCTGCAGCGTTTTGATGAAACAGGTTTTCTGCTCACCTCTCAGTTGTCTGGGCCCATGTGAAAATTCAGCAATTCACCATGATTCGTCCTTCAATTTGCCTTTTTATTTCGTCCTCCAAAAATCCCATCAGGGTAACAATTTGTTAAGAATTCTTTAAAAGACGTGTTCGTTCTGATTTCTGGAGGAAGGAGGAGAGGCTGGGTCGAATAGAAAGTTGAGCAAAGGGTTTAATGAAACTGCATGAAAACGACAAGACAAAACACAATCAAACATAAAACATAAAACACTGCAGCTGACAGCGGACTGATCTCATGCTTCTCCTTGCGGAGTTACAGAAGAACAGTCATGTGACATGACAAACAATACGCTGTAAACAGCGGACTTCAACGTGCTTCCCCTGTCGGGGTCACAGATTGAAGTGCCGCAATCACCTCAGTTTCCTAATTATATTCCTGTGGAATTGTGGGTCTCTGATTAAGGACACACCTCTGAATTTAGGTTTACCCCAGGTCACAGACTAAGGTTGATTATCATGGAAGTGTTGATTATATTCAAGTTTACAGAGTTTGCATTCCCTTTGTTCTAACCCAGACTTGGCACCAGGAGGTTGGAGACTCAAAGAGACGTTCCTCTTCATATGTTAATAGTTGGTTTTAACCTAATCAATTTAACCAAAGACAGGAAGAGAGGGGGAGAAAAAGGGTCTGTCTTTACCTATTGTTTACAGAGACAAAAGGTGGTGATTGTGATAACCAGATCAGTCTGGACCGATTCTTTACATTCATATACATTCATTCCTATTTTCATAACCCGGTTACAGCATACAATTTATTACTTAAAACATACCTAGTTATTAAAATCAACATTGTTACAACTTTATTTAACTCAACACTGTCAAACTGGGAAAACAACAAATACAACGGGATTAAGAAGGCTAGTCTAAACATAACTGATGTGTGCTTGTAATAAATCTTGTCTGATGTTATGTATTTTAGGCTACTTAGCTACAGGGCCATACAGTGTAATGTAATAGAAGAATAACAAGAGCTTTTCACATCTTGACTTTTGCAGGCCAGAGTAGCTGGAGATATTAGCTGAAGCCTAAAAGTGGGGATATTGCCAGCCAAGAAAATCCTGAGATGTGCACAGGAGGAAGAGAAGGAGGGAAATGAAGAAGGAGAAGACAGTAAACTGGAGAGACCAGGCAGGTCAGAGCAGGAGAAGACCACAGAAGGGGTTGCAGAAATGAGTGAAAGAGAAGTGGGAAAGGAAGAATTGACAGTGAGGGATGAAGAGGAGGCTGCACGTTCAGAGAGAGGGACAGAGGCAGAGAGTGATCAGGGGGAGGCAGATGAAGATGACATAGAGGAAGAGGAGGCTGCAGTTACCCCTGGACCATATGGTTGGTTTATATTCTCCTTACATATAAATTGCAGTACAGTAACATAACATGTCGTGACATGACCTTTTTTTTTTTCATTCTGTTGTATATGTTATAGGGTTAGATATGTCAATATTTACATATACAACAACAGTTCACTCTTCTCAAGACACTTTACAGATAGAGTACACTACCGGTCAAAAGTTTGGGGTCACTTAGAAATTTCCATTCCACTCCATTCCAGACACAATACCTGCTGAGATCAGTTGTATTGTTTTTTTTAACCAGGGCAGCAGTTTTCAGATTACATTATTTGCTTACATAATTGCAAAAGGGTTCTCGACTGTTGTAGACAGAAGTGGCTGAAGAAATGCTTGAAATTCCATGCTTTTTGGTCTACACTCAGGGGTGTGCCTGATATCATTGGAAAGGTGATTGATGTGGGTTTGTTTGTGTATTTGAGAAGTGTTGTATTTTGTAGTTTTTTGGCTTTTTTATTTGCACTTTTCAAATAGAAATAAAAAAACGCACAGACATATTTGTAGAAAAGAATTCATATAAAATCCATTTTTGAGTCTTTTAGCTTCTGAATTTTTTTCTGTAGTAAGCTGAGACGTGGCTAATGCTGTGTTGTCAGATGTGTTTACAGCAGTGTATTTTAATAATTTTACAGATTTATAACTTGGACAGAAATAAAAAAATCTCCATTCTAGCCTCTGTAACTCTGTGTCAGTAAGGCCTAGAATCACCCTGACACAACTTGAGTGTTTCCTTTCCAATGATATCAGGCACACCCCTAAGTGTCAAAGTATATGGGAGCTGTACCACTTTTAATTTGGGTATGACGTTTAGACCAAAAAGCATTTCTTCAGCCACTTCTGTCTACAACAGTCGAGAACCATTTTGCAATTATGTAAGCACATAATGTAATCTGAAAAGTGCTGCCCTGATTAAAAAAAACAATGCAACTGATCTCTGCTGGTATTCTGTCTGGAATGGAAATTTCTAAGTGACCCCAAACTTTTGACCGGTAGTGTAGGTCTAGACCACACTCTTTAAGTTACAAAGACCCAACAATTCTCCAAAGAGCAAGCATTTGGTTTAACAGTGGCGAGGAAAAACTTCCTTTTGGGCAGAAACATCAGACAGGGCCTTGGTGGCCGCTGCCGGTTTGATACAGATGGATACAGATATAGAGAATTATGATTCATAATAATGGTAATTATAGTAACAAAAAAGATAATGGAACTATGACTAGAAATAATAGTTGTAGGGCATAGCAGTTTACGTATGGGGGTTTCCATGTACCGTCTTCCCCTGCCACCCTACCAAGATCTCTCGCTACCTCTTTGCCCCCCCATGTAACATTTTCTAGATCCGCCACTGAAGCCCGGTGCTAGGAAGCTCCAATGTCACGCGCGTGTGTTGTAGTAGTAAAGAGAGAATGGGAGAAGGACGTTTGTGTGAGGTGGACCTGGTCACCACAGACCCAAATCTTCTCAGCTGTTGCTACTGTCATATGCTGCACTGTCTCTTCATGTGGCACATTATGTTTGACACATTGTATGGGTCACTTTTTATATCATAAGGTAATACAATGTGTAATAAAGTGATGAATAATTAAAAGCAGCCTAATGTAAATGCTAAATGCCCTAACACCTCTTGATACTACAACAATGCAAAGTATAGTATAGGCTCTTAACCTTGCAGTTTTGCACATATCATGTAAGACTCAATTTCTCCATTTCTTTGCACAAAACTCTCTGGAAAGTGCCATTTAATGCTTTATTTTTCAAATGTTTTCCTGGGGGGCATACCCCCGGACCCCCCTAGGGAGAGCTCTCCCACATAACAAATCCCAATTTAACCCCTGGACAGAAGCTACATGACAAAATGAACTGGCGTTTTGATTGCATTTATGTCAGGATGCAAAGGCATGGAGGAGATCTGCCGGTGAAATAGAAAACCCTTTTGTAGTAGACAAAATGCTCTCGTAACCATATTTAAGTTGTTTTCAATTAAATGGTAAAATAATGTTTAAGATTCAGAAATGTAGTCTTGTGTAAGGTGTATCATTTTGCTTTTATTCCTGTAGGTAAGATATAAATGTAACGTGAGGGTTCGGTATGTGGTGGTGGATCACTCTTTATGAGAATAAACAGCAGGATGGAGACGGATAACTTTCTCAAGCCATACTTTACTGCACGCTGCCACACTGCTCACAACAACAACACTTCCTTGTTCGGACCTCACACGTGACTTCACTAACCAATCAGAAGCGAGAACAGACTGAAGTAAACGTGATGGAATCAGAGAGGCAGATTCAACAGAATATCCTGTATTAAATGTGTAAACTTGGAAATATGTAACTAATAATTGTGTAACATAAATATGTAAATGATTAACTGACTAAACATTGTAAATACATTTCTAGTAACTGAACTCAAATATAAATTATATTAAATTCTATGCCTTCAAATATGAATTAACTCCACTTCTAAACCTTACATTTCCTCCCCCTCCCACAAAAGAAACGTCCCCGTTTCTCATCAAATACATAAGTAAACAAACAAGCAACTGTAAACAACGACAATAAAGCAACTTCAAAGAGTCACTTCAGAACATAGTCCTCAAGGAATCTGGGAGGCCTAACTGGATGTTTCCCAGGGAGTAGCGAAGAAACAGCACCTTGAGGCGTGGAAGAGGGGACAGTGTCAAACTGGCGTACTGGGCCAGAGCGGGGGGGCAGACCAAGACTGAGTCAGGGGAGAGCGGAATTGGGGCTGCGGTCGGGGTTGCGGATGGCCAGTAGGAAGGGCTAATGAGGGAGTACTGCTGTGGCCAGATAAGTTGTAGCTCTTCGTGGTTGCTGATATCTGGGAAATATCTGGAAAGGAGATGGAGACTGAACAAATGCTGAGTACAATGAGTTCAGACTAATGCAGCTTTATTCACACAACAAACATACTTTCATGAAAGAGAGAACAGTTGACATGCACCAAATGTATATGCCAAGGTTTCTCTTAGAAAGGAAGATAACCATGTGTACACCCTCCTAAGAGCATGTAACCATAGTGTCTCTACGAACATCAGAATAACTCCTCCTTTATACTTTTTTGTCCTCACACGCTTCAAGCTATCTATTTCAGCGCAACAGTTTACTCTTAAACTGCACCTTTTATGGCACGTGCTCCTAATAGATTCTCACATTCCTGGCTCCAATTCCTCTGTGTGAAAGTTGTACCCAAACTCATAATAGATTCTACACATTCCTGTGGGTGAAGGTTGTCCCCAGACTAACCTTCTTGTGTAGTACACTACATACAAGATATAAAATACATTTGAAACATGTAGGCTGAAATATCCAACCTATCAATTGCCAACTTTGAAGGCTTAAAGGGCAAAGCACCTGACAATGCAGTCAAACAAGGGAGTTTAGGCTGCAAAGAATCACATGTAAGTGCCTCATGTCCACAATCTGGCACAGGAGCATGGTAGGGTCTGAGACGGTTGTAGTGGACAATCTGGGACTTATCAGACTGATCCAGGAGGTAGTGAATCCTATATGTCACTCCAGGAGAATCCACATCAGATCCAAGGCACTCCAATATTTCAAAGGGGCCTTTCCAGTGAGGAGCAAGTTTTTGCTTTGCTGTAGTGGGGTCATTTAACCAGACAAGGTCTCCGGGAACATAGGGAGTGTGCTTAACACTCTTGTCATACTGTTGTTTCTGCTGATTGTGGGCCCGATCTCTGTTCCATGCAGCCGAACGGAAAGCGGACTGAAGTTTCTGCGTCAATCATGCAACATAGTCAGCAGGGGAACCTGTAGTAGACGAAGATGGTGTGTTGTTAGGTAACAGCATGTCGGCAGGCATCCTGGCTTCATGATCATGTGTGAGGAAGAATGGTGTAAAACCTGTTGTAGAGTGAGGATTGGTATTGTAAGCCAAAGCAACTTGGTTGAGGCAGTCATCCCATTCACCAGGCTGTTGAAGAAGTGTCTTAGCCAACTGATCAATAAGTGTCCTGTTGAACCTCTCAATCATGCTTTCACACTGAGGATGATATGAGCTGGTTTGTGTTTTCTGCACGCCCAGCAGTTCCCACAGATGTTTCACCAGGTCAGACTCAAACTGACGTCCCTGATCGGTGTGGAGCATCTCTGGGATGCCATGTTCACAGATGAAGTTTTCAAACAGACATTTTGCAACTGTTATGGAGCGCTGGTCTGGAATGGCATAGAGGTTGACATACTTGGAGAAATAATCTTGGACAACAAGCACATACCTGTTTCCACAACTTGTGATGGGGAGCTCAAGTATGTCAGCTGCAACCTTTTGGAATGGCTCAGTAGCAACAATTGTTCTCAATGGAGCTCTCTGATGAGGTGTGGGACTCCGTCTTGCGTCACATGGAGTACATTGCTTGCACCACATCCTGATGTCACGTGACATAAAGGGCCAATAGCACAGTTTCTGAGCACATTTCAGGACTTTATCATCCGATAGATGACCAGTCACTGGATGTCCATGAAGCATCTGCAAAACAGTGTCTTTCAAAGCATGAGGGACAATCGTTTGATGGAGCACTGATTTTGTGGATTGGTTGAAAACTTTACGGCAGAGAACACCATTATGAAAGGTAAGTCTGTGGAACTCGTGCCAAAGTGCCTTCTCAGCAAGTGTGCGTTTTTTCATGTGCCAGTATTTTGGTTTCGGTCCTTTAACTTTCCAGCTAATGACCTCTGACAGTATGGAGTCTTGCCGTTGTTCCTTTTTGAAATCATCTTCAGGGAGCCGAAGCACCAATGTGGAGGAGACAGACAGTGAAACGCACTGCGAAGAGGCTGGAGGAGGCTGTGGTCC
Organism: Perca flavescens; assembly: GCF_004354835.1. Lineage (NCBI taxonomy): Eukaryota > Metazoa > Chordata > Actinopteri > Perciformes > Percidae > Perca > Perca flavescens. The sequence goes on from NC_041335.1 coordinate 5,646,206, forward strand.
AGTCAGGTTACAGCAAACTGGCCCTGTATCAGTACTGCAGAGACTGTGATGTTCAGAATTGACAGGACTAGACAGACTTACAGGGCCTAGACTAGAATGTCCCTCGTCAGAGCGTGGATTACCGGGAGCACTGGAGAAGGTGCTCTGCTCTGTTGGTCTGATGTCAGCAGGGCGACATGACATTGCATCTGCATTGAGGTGACTGTGGCCATCCTTGTGAATTACAGTCCATTCAAAAGGATCAAGTTCAAGAGCCCAGCGTGCACGACGACCAGTTCTGTCATTGTCAATGGGTATTTTCCTGAGGCCCAGGAGAGGTTTGTGGTCAGTGACAATAACAAAGGGCTGTTTGTAAAGGTAGTGGCGGAAATGTCGCACGGCCCAGACAATGGCCCAAAGTTCTCTATCATATGTTGACCATTTTCTTTCCGCTTTTGTGAGGACATGACTAGCATACGCAGTCACTTTTTATGGATTCCCTTGTCTCTGAGCAAGCACAGCACCAATAGCAGAGCCGGAAGCATCTGTATAGAGGGAGAATGGCACAGTAAAGTCAGGGAATGCAACCACTGGAGGGTTTGTGAGTGCATGTTTCAGGTAAGTGAATGCATCCTGACATTGAAAAGTCCATTGAAAAGGTGCATTCTTCTCTGTGAGGGCGTGTAGGGGGACACTGTGATGTGCAAAGCTTCTGATGAACTTGCGGTAATATGAACAAAGTCCAAGAAATGCTCTTACTTCTGTAGCTGACCGTGGAATAGGCCAGTCTTGAACACTTTTCAAATTTCGTGGGTCTGGCTGAATGCCGTCTTTGGATACAACATGGCCCAGAAACTGTACCTGATCTCTGGCGAAAACAGCATTTTGAGGGATTCAGCTTCAGGCCACTTGACTAAAATCTGGAGAGAATTTCTTCCAGGTGCTGGAGATGTTCACTGAAAGAGCGGCTGTAGATGACGACATTATCCAAATACACTAGGCAGGTTTTCCATGGGAGGCCCCAAAGCACCATTTCAATCAAGCGCTGGCATGTGGCTGGAGCGTTGGTGAGACCCATTGGCATAACTTTAAATTAATAAAGGCCACTACCTGTTGTGAATGCTGTCTTTTCACGGTCTTCCTCATCCAGCTCAACTTGCCAATAGCCATGTTGCAGGTCCATTGTGGAGAACCAGGCAGAACCCGACAAAGCATCCAGTGCGTCGTCGACTCTTGGAAGAGGGTGGGAATCCTTGATGGTCACTGCATTGAGTTTTCTGTAGTCCAGGCAAAAACACCATGTGCCATTTTTCTTGCGCACCAAAACAACTGCCGCAGCCCAGGGACTGTAGCTTTCTTCAATGACATCTGCTTTTAGCAGGTTTTCAACTTGAGTCTGTATTTCAGCTCTCTGTTCTGGTGTCACTCTGTAGGCTCTCTGTTTAATTGGTGTGGCATCACCGGTGCGGATTTGATGCCTGATGATGCTAGTGCGACCTCTGTCCTCTGAGCGTTTACTGAATACTGCTGAGTATTTCTGAAGCAGTGATTTCAGAGACTGAACTTGGGAAGGTGACAGGTCGCTGTGATTTATCTGGACAGATGGAGCTAAGTCATGTACGTGGGAGGTAGCACAACATGTACCTCCATCTGATATGATGTCAACAGATGAAGCCGAATGAAACTCACCCAGGTGTTGACCGGAATGCAGCATGAGAACACCATAGTAGTCAGTTGGCATGGGAGAAGCAGGTGTGGCTGCTGATACACAGGCTGTGATGAGGGTTTCACTCATAGCTGGAATCTTAGTGGCCGTTAGCACAGACACATTACAGCAGGCGGCCACTTCATGTCCTTTGGGCAGGAGAGGAATTTTCATGTCCCAAAGTTGCAGCACTTTGTTTTTGATGTCAAGGAGGGCATGGTGCGTCCGCAGAAAATCCAAACCAAGAATGACTGGCTGGCAAGCACCTCTGAGAATTTCAAAGTCCTGTTGCCATACCTGATTTCCAAGTCTGATCCCAATCGTTAACTTGCCTAAAATGTCCAGGTTCTGTCCATTCACTGAGCGAGCTGGCAGAGAGGAGGGTGTCATGGGGCGTTTTCTCAATGCTGGGTGAGAATTACGAAAATCTTCGCTCACAATGGAGACAGTAGAACCAGAGTCAATTAAAGTGCACACCCCAATGCCCTCAACAATAGCCAAGATCGTAGAAGAGACAGAATCATCACGTTGTGAGTCATCCTTGTCAGGCATTAACTTGGGGGAATCAGTCCGGAGCTGTGAGACAGTAGCTGATGTTTGCCCCTCAACAGCAGCTAAGGGAAGTTTTCCTGATGGTTGGAGCCAGAGTGTGGATATCTTTCAGGAGACTGGAAGCGAACACTGCCTCTAGTGTGCGGACTTGCATCTCTGTTTCTCTGTGGAGCAGGACTAGGGCTGCGTCTGTATCTGTTTGGGTCATCATTGTCATGGCGACCATACCTGGAGTGCTGATAGGACTGGCGTGAGGGAGAGCAATGCTGATCACGTCTGTCTTTGTCATGCCACTGACGGTCTCTCTGAGCAACAGGTGAAGGAGGACAACGTTCATAGCAGGACCCTGGATCACGACCATGATGCTGCTCAGGTAAGTAATTGTCTCTGCGGTGTTGTCCGTTATGGTAGGGTTGTGGAGAGACACTGCGCGCACTGTATTGAGCATCGTTGGAGGAAAACCCTTAAGGTTTGGAGTCTACACGCTGAGTCAGGTAACAGGTGTACTTCACTTTGTAAGCTGTTGACAGTAAGATTCAGCAGTTCGACTGCACGCAGAAGCTTGTCATCAGTAGGTTAGGACGAACCATAGCTACCTGCTCTGAAGATTGAGTGTGTGGAGACCCTACAGTTGTCAGTTGGAGCGCTGCACGGGCCCTCTCACAGCGGCTGGCAATATGCAGGGCTTCCTCAAGATCCTCAGCACCCATCTCATGGACTTTTGACTGAAGATGTGGGTCCAAGCCAGCAACAAAGCGGCGAAATTTTTCACCCTCTAGTGCATTGTGGTCATAGTTGGGAAAGGTTTCTAGTACAAGACGAGTGATGTCTGCACTGTACACATCCAAACTTTCACCTGGTTTACGAGGTCGAGCATTCACGTGTCTGGAAGAATGGCAGGGAGTATTTACGTACGAGTTTCTCCTTCACTGAATCATAGTCCTTCTAGGTTGAAGAAGGAAGGCTGTCCCAATATATAAATGCAGCATCTGCTAGGCGAGTAGGGAGGACGGAGGCCATCACTGCAGGCAGATCTGCATCAGTTGAACTCATAGCTTGCACTGCCACTTCAAAGCGTCGAGACCAGTATTGGTGATTTATCCTGCACTTCAAGTATTATCTTTGTAAGAAAAGTAAACAGTTACACCATATAAACTTATATGACACATATACTTTTAACACCTGCCTGTCATACGGTTGACTCCAGCCTGTGTCATAGGTTTTTGTTGTGAGGCAGAAAGATCTAGCTTTTGCTGCTTGGAGGACTTTGCTCCGAGTCCTTCTTTGCTAGCAGATGGCGAGCTATCATCTGTGGTGGAGGTATCGCTGGTTTTGGCCACTAGCTTTGTAGATGCGTGTGTTGTTGTGAGATGCTTCATTAAATTAGAGTTGCTTATAACGGATGTCGACAAAGTCGTCGCTCCTGAACATAATGTACACATGCACGTTCTTGCCTTTGACCACAATTAATTTTAAGTAGTGCATATCTCCACCTTGAAAATGCCAACTTTTCATCGGATTGCTCCTGACTCGCCATCTCTGCCTAATCTGTTTAGCTATTGTGTGTGTGGCGCATGTGCTGGCATGTGTGTAAAAACACTGGCTCTGATTGGCTACCATGAAACACGACTCTGCCTTAGCCAATCATAAACGCTTACCTCGTTATTAACCCACCTCCTCAGTAGCTGTTAGCAAGAGATGCGTTCGGATTACACAGTTTATTCAATCAATGCATAGTAACACACCGCATTTAACGTCCAGTAACGTTAACGGCGTTGTAACGACGGGAAAAGTAATTAGTTAGATTACCCCGTTACTGAAAAAATAACGCCGTTACCTAACGCCGTTCTTTTAAACGGCGTTATTCCAAACACTGGTCGAGACCAACTTTAACTCCTTTAAAAGCAGACGGAAGATCAATTTTCAGGGCATTGGAGACAGCAAGTGTGCCTAGAGAAGCAGCACCTGTCCCTGTGACATCTTGCCGTCGTTGTGAGGGAGGAGACTGCAGCACAGCTTCACTTTCGTCAGCCGACATGGTAACAAAACGTCCAGTCCAAAAATCACAAAAAGCACGTAAAGTCCCATAATATCTCCAAACTACGTTGTAGTTAATCCACTGCTCTCAAAGAGTGTAAAATCCAGACGGCACAAAAAGTGACTACATCCACAGTCCGTAGGAATAAAACTCACCAAATGCGCAAAGACCACCAAAATAACACCACGCTGCCACCAAATGTAACGTGAGGGTTCGGTATGTGGTGGTGGATCACTCTTTATGAGAATAAACAGCAGGATGGAGACGGATAACTTTCTCAAGCCGTACTTTACTGCACACTGCCACACTGCTCACAACAACAACACTTCCTTGTTCGGACCTCACACGTGACTTCACTAACCAATCAGAAGCGAGAACAGACTGAGGTAAACGTGATGGAATCAGAGAGGCAGATTCAACAGAATATCCTGTATTAAATGTGTAAACATGTAAATATGTAACTAATAATTGTGTAACATAAATATGTAAATGATTAACTGACTAAACATTGTAAATACATTTCTAGTAACTGAACTCAAATATAAATTATATTAAATTCTATGCCTTACAGCTTTCAAATATGAATTAACTCCACTTCTAAACCTTACATAAATATAAAATGTCATTATGAATGATATAATGCAAACATTATCGTTGAATTGTGTGCAATAATGCAACTCATTCTAGTATGCTTTTATATTAGATTAGATTTATCAAATAGTTGATAAATAAGTAATAAAGGGGGAGAGCTCCTTGGCTGCATGCTTTCAGTTTTAAATGTTTATAATTTTTTTTCAGTATAAGATTCTTTGTTTGAATATTTTGTCTCTTTCTACTTCATCATAAAGGAATTATGCTTAGGGCACCAAAATGGCTAGCAGCGGCACTGCTACTACAGTAGCTAGCAATACCTGTACTGCTGCTAGCATCCAGGGTCTAATTTATAAATCCTTACTATAAGTGTACTGTCATGGGGTTACCCCATGCCTTCATTTAAGCCAGTGGTAGCATTGGTCCTAGCATGCTAAGCTAACCCTAGCAAGAGCATTAGCATATGACTGGTAGCATTAGCATTACCATTAGCATGTGGGCTAGCATCAATGGACACATGGCTTGTCAATTCATGTTATTTCCTTTCAATGTATTTAAGTACTAGTCAAAAGAGTTGAAAGCATGATTTGATAAATACGACTCATACACAGTTCATTTCAAGGCATTTATTTTAGGTTAGTGGATTTACCCAAGGTCATCAAAATGTTTCATTCACCTGTTCTCATGTTCAAGCAGGGTGCTGGGTCGAAGCGGCAAACAGGAAGTGACAGAGTCCGGAGTAATTTGTAGGGGGGAGGACCTGGAACAGTCCAAGTGTAAGCCAGTACAGAGGGGGGGTGCTGGAGTGTCTATGTTTGCTGTTTTTGAGAAGCTTGATCAGCATAACATGTAATTGCTGGTTTTATAGTTGGTATCTTGTGTATTGATGTAGCCAGAAATGTTGTGGAATGTTGGGGTAACATGATGAGGTTGATTGATTTCCAATTAACTTTGGTTTGTCTTGTAGGAGGAGCTTCAGGTATAAAGGAAGGAGGCAGAGGCTCCTCTGGGGAGAACAGTTTTGGCCTGTAAGGGTGCAGGTGCTAGAACCCAATAGTCAGGGCCTGATTTAGGCTTTTGTTTAATATTTGTTTAGTATGATAATTTAAATAGTTTGTACTTACTTTCTTTGCTGTTTTTGTTATTTTTGATATATTTTTGTAATAATTCATCCATGCACTACCGCACTTTTCCCATGAATGGGGGAGAAATAAAACAAAGCACACGGTGAAGAACTCCTGACTCCATGTCTCCTCCTTCCACCATGGGGCTAAACCTTACATGTACGTTCGCCCAAAAGCCCAAATTGGCGTACACCGAAAAAAAGTCAGATTTATAAAACCGTGTGTACAAGCAATGTTCCCTTTATAAATCACAGATTGACTACAAGTGTGCGTATGTGGATCAGCCTCTTATCCTGCCCTGTACACGCCCATTTTTAACCATAAATAGTCAATGTAAAGCACCTCGTGAATGCTGATAAGTATGTTAATGACCCTTGCAGTTGTTCTTTCGTTACATCGAATCATGCCGAAACATGAAAAAAAAAAAAAACTTTCAGATGTTCGGGAATTGCTGCCAATTGAATTATAATTTTGGCCTGTTGTCACACATTGTAGGGAAACCGGATCTATATTATTTATTTATTTTATTTTATTTTTTTTTATTTATCCTTTATTTAACCAGGAGAAGCCCATTGAGATTAAAAATCTCTTTTGCAAGGGAGACCTGGTCAAGATAGGCAGCTAAGTTACATCACATCATTACATACGTACAAAGACACCAAAAAAGAAACATGAAAATAAAGACAAATAAATTAAATTAATAGAAACCGTTTGAAAGCCAATTATGCACTTACAAGGAAATTGCAATTAAAAACATTGACAAGTGAGGGAGTTCAACTCAAAACACCTCATTCTTAACTTGAAAGCACTCAAAGGAATCAATTTACTAAGTTTTAAGTTATTCTGCAGCAAATTCCATGTAAAGGGAGCAGAATAAACAAAGGCCTTTTTACCCAGCTCAGTACTGACCTGTGGGACAGAAAGCAAAACAGCCTGAGAACGGAGAGAATAATGACCAGCACTTTTTTTCATAAGAAGTGAACATAAATAGGATGGAAGCACACCAAGAATAGCCTTATATATAAATGTGTACCAATGACAAAGCCTCTGTGTGGCCAGAGCAGACCACCCTACACGAGAGTAAAGCTCACAGTGGTGGGTGCGAGCTTTACAATTAGTAATAAATCTCAACGATGCATGATAGGCTGCGTCAATCATATGAAGGCATTGAACAGATGAATGCATATATATTATATCACCATAGTCCAGCACAGATAAAAAAGTGGATGCCACTAACCGTCTTTTAACATTAAAAATATATTATTGACTATAGACTACCTATATTAATAAAATCTTCCAAAACAGCAGGCATTACAGCACTCGGCATATTACAGCTTCAATATACCAGACATATATAATAAGATTTAACAGAACTATATATTCTATCCAAATAAGCCTTAGTGATGAAGTTGAAGATTATATATAATATTTATTTAAAAAAACACTTAGCTGTCTGATATTTCCCTCTGGAAACAGCCGGTTTCACCCAGAGTGGCGAGGACCTGTATTTGGACCGGGATGGCACGGTTCCGGCGAGTTGCCCTCTCTACTGCACCCAATTCAGTACATAGATCCAAGAACGCAGCTATATTACTATTACAGCTACATTAGGGAATTTAAATCGGCATATGAGCCAGTCATCGTCATGGTCCCTGAAGTCTCTCTTTCTCCTGATTCTTCCATTAGCGTAGGCCTCCTGCAGGGCCAGCAGTGCCATCATGCAGCATTACGCACGGGTTCACCGCAGTATTTATATGTTTAGCCTACAACAATTTGTGATTGTTAACACCTTGCTAAAATCACAACAACAACTAGAGGTACCCCCCACCCCGAGATACAATTTGAAGACGAAAGAAATTGTAATAGGCAAACACACTTTTCTTCATGCAGGTTTTGTCACAAACAGTATTAAAGTTCGGACTGATAACGAGGACATAGAGCTTAACGATTGCACGAGAGCTTAATGGCTGTATTTCCAGACTTTGACATTTGATGATGTATGCACAGTTTTAAAGATAGATATTTAGTTATTTACACTGTGTTCTGCAGTTATATGCTAGGGTATTTGATGCTATCCTGTATTCCATGCAGTCGGGCCATCTCCTCCTCCTGTGCTCCGTAGCGGACAATGTGACGGCGAGACAGCGCTGATTAAATATTAAGAACGAGTTTTGATTTAAGATTTGAGTTGGAGGTTTTTATGGAACAATTATCACTCAGAACAATTATCACTCAATTATCACTCAGTACAATCTTCATGATATGGTGTGAAGAAATGTGCGTGAGGCATTAATACTTAAACATATTAAGAGTAGCCTAATCGTTATTCCCACATGCCAAAGGGTCCAATCTGAATGACTTTGCAAAGTGTGAAAATGGCAGAGAAGTAATTAATTCCAACTCCAAATATACCACTTCAATCTCATATAATATCCAAGTTCTTTTTCTGTAAATTTACGACTTTAATCTTAGAAATTCTGAGTTTTTTTCTCGGAATATTACCCTTCTCTCCCGGGTCCGTAACATTATTTTTATTTCTACAATGGCCTTAGAACACTGTCGTAGCAGAAGCACCTTGTGTTTGAGAACATCAAGCTGACAAGAAACTCTGTGGCAGATTAAAGTTTCTTATCTTTCATGAGAGGTTTAAAGGTCTGGCCCGCTTGAGATCAAATTAGGGGTATGTGGCCCATGAAATAAAATGAGTTTGACACCCCTGGTCTAAAACAATCATACATTGGGTTTTTCTATTTGTTCTCACAAAAATCCCCTACTTCTGAGTAAAGTGTTTGTTATGGAATACGGATAAAAAGGTGGGAAGACACGAAAATTAGCACAGATGGTGCTACCTGGAGGTTGTGGTTCCTCTGACAGACTTCATGAATTTGCTCGCTGAATCTCTCTCCGCTGGTTTGGAAAATGACAGGAACCAGATGCAGTGCAGGCTGAGCTTCCTAAAGGCTGACAGGAGACCTGATTATTATGACCTTTTATTACACATCATACATTGGCTAAGTATCTCTCACACTACTGGAGGTCCTTGCTGACCATGCCCTAATGAGCTGCTGGCTTTCAGCAGAGACATTTATTGTCCTAAGGTGGTCTGTTTAAGAGGCTATTGTTCCTGACAATAACAATACTCTAGGCGAAACACTCAATCTATTTTGGGAATAAAAATGACCAAATTATATCAAACATTAACACAAAAGGAATCAGAAGCTTAAGGAACCATACTACTGGTTTGCATGTTTCAGCCAATTTACAGCAAATCACATCTATTTTGTGTTTTAGATATTTTAATGTTTTCTCTGCTTTTCTTGGCAGCCATTGGTTTTCATTTATTTCAAAATCAATTTGATTGATGATTAAATAAAAATGAATGAATGCAGATTTGGTTTTCACTGTGATGGATAACACAACTTTTATCTTCTAGTTGATTTGTTTCAGTTGCCAAAAAATCAATTAGCAGATTCAACTTTCTTAAGGGTCCTATGACATGCTGCTTTTTGGATGCTTTTATATAGGCCTTAGCGGTCCCCTAATACTGTATCTGAAGTCTCTTTCCCGAAATTCAGCCATGATGCAGAATTACAGCCAGTCAGGTGGAGGGTGGGGGTGTGGCCTTGACCAACTTGACCACTTTGCTTGTTTGCAAGCCATGATGTCTCTCTCTCATGGGTGGGCCAAATTCTCTGTGCGGGCAAAGCAGAGAAAGGGGAGGTAACCTTGCTTCTTATGATCTCATAAGGAGAAGATTCCAGATAGGCCCATGTGAGTTTTAATTTTTTCAAAAGCAGAGCAGGATACCCAGGGCTCGGTTTACACCTATCACCATTTCTAGCCAATGGGGGACCATAGGCAGGCTGGGGGAACCCATATTAATGTTATTATCATAAAGTTACATTTTCATGCCATGGGACCTTTAAGTTGTGTTATCCATCACAGTGAAAATCAAATCTGCATTCATTAATTTTATACAGATTTAGTAACAAATGAGAATTAACATGCTGTGTTAATTCTGTGTGAGCTTTAGTTTTTTTTAACCTTTAGATAGAGCAAGGCTAGCTTTTTCCCACTGTCTCCTCCAGTCGTTATGCTATGCTATGCTAAGCTAAGCGTCTCCTTGCTCAAGCTTCATATTTCGCGTATGGACATGAAAGTGGTATCAAATATTCTCATCTAATGTAACTCAGCAGGACAGCCAATAGGAGCATTTCCCAAAATGTCCAACTGATCTTTTAACTACAAATGATGTATACTTTACCTGTTTTCTGACCATTTTCAAAAATAAGAGTTTTAGATTTTTTTTAATGTATTTTTCCTGCTGTTCAAGATGAACTACTACTTCAATTCAAATATCCAATTTAAGAAGACTGATTTGTGTAATGCTGCTGGTGCAAAATACTGACCTAAGGTCACTGCATTTGATGTCATTTGCCACGGAATGAGGTCATATTCACTACCAACACATTCTCACTCTCCCATCTTGTAAAATACGGATGCTTGGTCATGTGCCTTTGGCGTTTGTTATTCACGCTAAAAGTCTCCTTTAGCGTCGGGACTCTTGATGTCACTTTTGACGCTCTGGGTTGGGACGTACTGACTGATGTGACAAGAACAGGACAGTTAGGTTTGGGAAAAGATCATGGGTAGGGTTATAAAATGTAAGTTTCAGTGATATAAGAACGGGACACGAACCCCGGGATACTGGGTGAAAGTCCTGTGTTGTTTGACCCATCCACCAACTCAACCAACCTCCCAACACAGCATTTCAGTCTTTCATACTACTCGCTACCGTGGCATGAGCGTGGTGTTTCTGTTGCGTGTCAGTTGGGTGGCGGCTGCGTGCCGTTTTCTATGTCTTTGCACACCAGAAACGTGTCTGACGCGGCGCTGCTGCTGCTAGCCTTGTCTGTACACATGTTTCCCATTGATAAAATGAAATAATAGCGTGTTCTTCAACTTTATTTTGTGTTTGTACATTTCTTTGCACATATTTCGATATATATATTTTTAGATTTCAATTCCCTTTCCTGAGATAATAAAGTCCATGCCCAAGTCCCTTGTTCGACATATGGGGGGAGAGATGTGGAAATGTACTGCACTCAAGCAGTAGTATACTTCATGTTAAACATAAATATATACTGATTTGATTACAGCAAAGACAACGTCAGAATTGACGTCAAAATTGGCTACAGAATATTTCCTTCTGTATTGGCAGGTGCAATATTTGAAAATCTCTAATTATTTATTATTATCTTCTTAAATTACATTTATATCTGCATTTATGTCAAAACCTAGAGACTTTCAAACATCAAAATGTCCTTTATTAAATGTATTTGTGTCTAAATGACATATAAACATCTTTTCCTATTCTATTTTGCCTAGAAACGCTTCCAACACGCTTGCTGGCGTCGGTCCTATTTCTAGCGTTTTCGGCTCGAGCCACGCGGCTGACACGCTCACGCCACGCTCACGCCACGCAGGCAGTGTTCAGGAGCCCTAAGTCATCTTACAGCGCCGCGGTCGCGCTGCTGCTCCGCCCGGTGCGTTCCGTACATACGCTAAAGGGAAGGGAAGTCTGTATCTGACGCTGAGAGCCACTGGCCAAGCGTCTGTATTTTAGTTGGGAGTGAGAATGGGTTGTCACTACTGGTTGTCGTCAAACAAGTCATCTTAGAACATTGACACTGATTTTACATAGGTTTTTAAAACGACCACGATCATTTTTGTCATGTAATTGTTGCTTTACCATTTCAAAAAGTACAAGATCACATGTCACATGACAGGGAGCCTTGCTTGCTTGCTTGCTTGTGGTTTGATATGCATACAGTGTGCTCTGTTTGCAGGTCCAGTGCAGCACACTACATGTTTTTATCTGACACCAGCAAAACAAACACACACAAACACGCACACACACACACACAGTGACCCTTCTATTCTCGCTGCTGCTGCTTCCGCATCCTTCTCTCTCTCATCTCTGTGCACTCGTACCACAGGTCAGGATTCACATACAGTAGACAGAGAGTGAGCCGTGGCTACAAAGTGTTTTTTTGGTCTATTCTCTCTCTGAACATTATGGATCCTGTATGGCACTCTCTGTGCCAGATGCTTGTTTTCATCCTTTAGTCACAGGTGTTGTTTGATGTGAAGAAAAAAAAGAAACAAAACACACACTCACTTGTACACCTTTTGTTGCTTGAAATGAATTCTGTTATTTCTCATTTTCTTTATTAGAAGACATTACAATTGATACCCCAATTTTGGCACAGATCACAGATAAAAACACCCACTGTACAGTAAATATAACAGATACACAGCCACCTCAGAGCAGTACTCACAGTGAAAAGATACACAAGATTAACTCTTTAATAGCAAAAGCATGGGCGTTTTGGAGAAACAGCCATTTAAAATGATGTCTCAACCTAAATCTCTTTCAGGAATAAGCATGATAGAAACAAGCAAAACAGATAGAGCACAACACAGTATAGTACTTAGACTGGCATACATGGCTGTGTCTGAAACGTAGCAGATATCTACTTAGTGCATGTTTCAGATCCATATTTCTTATCTATGTACAGTATTCAGTCACAAATATGATCAGAAATGTGTTTCACGTACTGCGCTGTATTAGTTAGCTCTATATTCCAGCACATTGGACTTCAAATTAAACATTTGAGGGATTCAAAGGGCTATAAGTTCTAGACGGTTGATCGGATGTGAATGTAATCACCCTCAAATTATAGCTGAGTCATCATTTTAAAGGATAAGGCTGTGGTATATTTTTCTCATTGTTAACAAATCCCGAAAAAGTCAACAATGCATTTCTGACTTCCCTAACCTGAAACGGGCCATTTGTTCCGACAGAAGATGTAAATGTAAATTCAACTTAATTAAATTACTGTAATACATTTAAAAGATATAGCTAATTTAATTAACCAAGTAAACTAACGAAAAAAAAAGGCTTAGTCATTTATTAAAACAGCTGGGCTCTGTATGTTTTTAGCCAATGTTATTCAAGCAGGAGCCAATAGCGTATTTGTTAAGGGACTATATTAAACACACTGTTACACGCTGCGCTAGTGAGTGTTAGCAGCATAATGGTGTTGATGTGTTTTAATTCCTATTTGGGTTTTGGCCTTTTTATTTTGTTTATCCTGGGTCTAAACCTCTAAATCACCAATGGTCTGGTATTGTGCCCATTGGCGATTCCACATGTTGGAGAAAGAGTTGACCAACCAGAGCTTAGTAGGCGGGGCAAAAAATGGGGACATCATGTTACTGCAACTGTAACCCTCCTGAAACAATTGTGGGCTGTGAGATGATTTTGGCGCAGTGGTCTCATTCGATATTGCAAGATCACGTGACACACACACACGCATCGTCTGTAAAACAACAAATATATTTTTCCGAGTGTCACAAGCACCATGAAATTATGCTTTGTATTATACTGTAAGAATCTGATTTGCTTGAACAGCCATATTGTGAAATTATTGCAAAAAAAAAAATCAGCTGGCTACTGATTCCCAATAAGAAATCAGGTAACAAGAAGGTGATTTCAGACTGAATGAATGAATGACATGAAACTAAATGGCAATTCATGAGAACAAGATAGAATATTGCCAGCCTTTAACTCTAAGGGCCCTATCTTGCACTCAGCGCAATTGCCTTTGTACACCGACGCATGTATCATTCCTATTTTGCACCCGACGCACAGCGGACTTTTCCCTCCACAGACGCACGTCAGTAAATTAGGGAATGTATTTGCGCTCCAGGGGGCGGTTCAGCGAAAAGAGGAGGTGTGTTCCGGCGCAAACGTTACCTGGTGCTATTTTGCAGTTTCAGAAAACAATTCCGCGACTGACCAGAAAAACCTGGTCTAAAGTCAGTGGCGCGTTATTCAGATGCTATTTTAGGGGCGCATGCTTGGCCGCAGTTCCCATTTTTGCAAACCATACATAATTACAAAGAAAAATATTACTGAAAATGCGTTTCAGGTGTTTGGATAGATCAGGAGGCACTTTACAGTACAGTCCTCAAAAAGTCCCAGCATTCTTTGTGGCTTGTTGTGTTTTACACAACATTTCCATGAATCATGGATGTGTTGATGACATAAATGAGGAAATATTAGAGGACTTAAGGAGACGTGATGTTGAACTACGGCGGGATCTGGTCCGGGAGTAATGCACGATGTGCTCCTGGTGGAGCGGGTGGACGGAGATGGAGTGGGGGGAGGAGGAAGGGGCACAACAGGAGCAGTTGGTGCGTTTTGAGGCCCACGCTCCATGGCTGCAGCAATCCTCTCCAGACTTGAGGAGATGCGCCCGAGTGGCCGCAACAACAACGCCACCCGGACAAGACGAGCATTTATTACTTTGCCGAATCCTGGACAGCTCCCGCTGGCGTGCGCCAGGCAAATCCGCCGTCATAATAGCAATCCGCCATGGAACAAGCGCGCCTGTTCTTAAAGGGAATGTGAGATGACGCTCTGATTGGTTATTTCCACGTTACGCCCAAACCACACCTAGCTACTTCAGACCAACCCATTTTAGATTTGCCTTCGGGCGCAAGACTCATTTATCCCGCCGGTATAATAGCAACAGCGGCCGAGATCCGCACAGAAAGCTACTTGCGTTTGGCGTTTCATACTCGGGTTTCAGATAGTTAAAATAGGGCCCTAAGTTTCAATTGAATGCACAGCGATACAGAGCCAAAACAGAACAGTCCCAATGTTTAATTTAAAACATGCAGCCCCTGACTCTCAACCTTCTAAACCTTCTTAAATTTAGGACACAAATGTCAATAAAGCTGTAGTATGGCGGGCTCGCCGTGCCTACAACAACATGCGCCTTATGTGGCAGTTTCAGTAAAAGCAGTGATGTTTAGTTTTCAGACACAGCCAGAGGTATTTGAACATTTCTATTGAAACAGGCACTAGTACTGTAAGAAGATGTCTCTTCATGGCACAGAGTTGGCATCTTTCCCCAGAGTCCAATCACTTTTTCTTCACAGACGCACAGTCCCATGCGCCGAGATACTGTAATGTACATATGTCCATGGATTAATTCATTTTACAAAATGGACACAGATTGTGATTCAATGTGAGTTCTTTTTTCAGCTCATAATCAAAACGTCACATTCAAAAGCACAGTAGATTCACAAAAGAGACCACTGAAAAAGTTGAAATCTGTGCAAGATGAGGAAAACCAGAATAGGCAGGTATTTTTACAAAGCAAAACACTGAGCCTGACTGCAGCAACGCACATCTTTACATTGACTATAATATTACAGAGGTTGTTCTTCACTGCAGTTTAGTTATTTTATATTTGCAGATTGCTGTGGTCTTGACCCTGGAAACAGAAAATTTCTCCTTATATACCACTATAACACATATAATGTAATTTACTCTGGCTAAGGCATCATCCATACTGTATGTGTACACATTCTTATAAATAAGATATATTTTTGTAAATGAAGTGCACAGTAAGTAATGCATCAGTGAATTTAAGGACATTAAACGACTAGCTATGCTTTTAAAACTACTTGGGTCACTGTGGCGAATAAGTACACTAATCCTCTCACACACACACACACATTTATATTTTGAAACTGTCCTATCCCCAAAAAACAAAGTTCCCATAGTTGTTTGTGAAAGCAACAATTATGACCTATATTTACATTTATAGTGATTGCACCCACTAGTGGCCGTAGTATGACTCTGATTATGACGGGAGCAAAGCAAGAAGTAAGGTGAGAAAGTATAAGAGTGCCAAATTCCCGCAAAAGGAACAAACACAGGCCTTTCACCCAGGAGAGCGTGGTTCGACTCCCGTTTGAAAACACATTTTTTAACTTTACGAACCTCACACAGGCTACACAGCAGGGCGAATAGCCTCATCAGCACTATCTCTTCCTGTGTTTCGATCCATCCCTCACTCTCCTATCATGCATTTTGCTAAATGCTAAAATATGTCATGCATAATTCCTAAAATAATTATACTACGGTAATTAATGAATTCAGTGATGGATTCTAAGCATTTGATATGTAGCATGTAAATGTTTTTCAGTTACAAGGTTGGTGTTTAGTAAATCTATCACTGCCAGCTGTATTGTACCTTTTATATAGACTTTTTTTTTTTCTACCAAAAATGTTTTGCGCTGCCTTAAAAAAAAACTATTCAAAGGGGTCACATTGTTGAAAAAAGTTTGAGAACTACTGCATTAGAGGGTAGGAACAAATGACCCATATGGGTTGGAGGACATTATGAATCACACAGGCTCTGGCGATTCTACTGTTAACTTAGCGCTATATAAATACAAATTGACTTCACTCGACTATATAGTTACAAGCTCTTTGTCTGACTTTGTGTAAAATCGGTCCATGTATAACACACACACACACACACACACACACGCTTGAGCATGCGCCCATGTCACTGTTGTGTGTCACTGTATATTTTCACCTCATTTAATGATGAGACCTGCAAGCAGAAGTATATGCGTGTGTGCCTTTGTGCGAGGTACACTCCTGCTTGTGTTCGGCCCTCTCCACTTCTCTGCTGTAATTAGCATGATTGGAGAGCGAGGGACGGATCGAAACACAGGAAGAGATGGCGCTGATGAGGCTATTCACCCCGCTGTGTAGCCTGCCTGGCGCCTCTCCTCAGCAACAAGCAAGGCATTTTTTTGTCTCCATCACTACAACTGTGTGTGTGTGTGTGTGTTAACGAGGCAGAGAGAGACAGCAGCCTGCAGTACGCTCATTTGAGGAGCACTCAAACAAAGTTGATTACACATTCATTAAAGCCCCAGCCTCTCGTTTACTCTCTCCACTTGACCAGTCCAAGTGATACGGGGGTACTCTGCATTCAGGACACATGGGCTGGATTATTCCTGGCTACCTGGTTTTAATTAGGTTACCGTGGTCAAATGAGAAATGAATAAAGCTGATGAGAAGAAAAGAATGTTTTTTGAAGTACAGTATACCTTCACAGTGCTCACTCCACTCTTTAAATGCCTCTCACTTGCTCAGACAGCTGATTCTACATCATAATGGTTACTATGGATAGGTTATGTCATATTAGGTATATCATTTGACGGGCTTGTTTGGAAATTCCAATTCAATATGATGTTCAAACCTTGCTCTGACAAATCACATCGAGATTCATTTCACTTTGACAAGCTGAGTTAAAGGTCCCATCATATGGTGCTCTTTGGATGCTTTTATATAGACCTTAGTGGTCCCGTAATACTGTATCTGAAGTCTCTTTTATATAGACCTTAGTGGTCCCGTAATACTGTATCTGAAGTCTCTTTTATATAGACCTTAGTGGTCCCTTAATACTGTATCTGAAGTCTCTTTTATATAGACCTTAGTGGTCCCCTAATACTGTATCTGAAGTCTCTTTTATATAGACCTTAGTGGTCCCCTAATACTGTATCTGAAGTCTCTTTCATATAGACTTTAGTGGTCCCCTAATACTGTATCTGAAGTCTCTTTTATATAGACCTTAGTGGTCCCCTAATACTGTATCTGAAGTCTCTTTTATATAGACCTTAGTGGTCCCCTAATACTGTATCTGAAGTCTCTTTTATATAGACCTTAGTGGTCCCCTAATACTGTATCTGAAGTGTCTTTTCCGAAATTCAGCCTTGGTGCAGAATTACAGCCACTAGAGCCAGTCCCACAATGAGCTTTCCTTAATATGTGCCATTTCTGTGTCTGTAGCTATTGAGGAGGAGAGGGGTGGGGGGAATTCTCTGGGCGGTCAAAGCAGAGAAAGGGGAGGTAACCTTGCTCCTTATGACCTCATAAGGAGAAGATTCCAGATCGGCCCATCTGAGCTTTCATTTTCTCAAAGGCAGAGCAGGATACCCAGGGCTCGGTTTATACCTATCACCATTTCTAGCCACTGGGGGACCATAGGCAGGCTGGGGGAACTCATATTAATGTTAAAAAAACCTCATAAAGTGAAATTTTCATGCCATGGGACCTTTAAAAAGTCATGAAAATTCATTCAGATTAACAATTTGATGATGTATCGTATCGGTATTGGCGAAACTCGCCCTGTATTTACTTGGTATCGGATCAATACCAAATTTTTCAGTATCGCACACCACTAGTGAAGACAGCCAAAATCACCATATACCTGTGTGTTTTATTTTGAAATTAGTTTTATTTTGTAAAGGATCCGGCTGCGCTGTCGCATTCTGATGAGTCGCTGAAACAATTGCTGCAGCGCAGCCGGTGTGAACAGACAGATTGGATAACATAGGCGCCAAAGTGAAAATGGCTCCGCTTCCGCGGTCGGTGTGTTTTTGACCTAGTTGGAATCATAGCATTTGGCATGAATGAAGTAAAAGTTTAGTCATGTAAACGTGATGTGAAATTGCCCTGACCTGCGTGTATTGACCTGTCTGAGTTGAGTTTTTGGATTCTATCGCCCGATTTATTTATTTTTCTACTGCCTGCCAGTGTTTTTGTTTGTTTTTACCGAGTGTACAATAAATCAATTTTGTCTCACTGTCCTTGAGAGGTCTGTTGGTCCTCTTAAGGAAAAAGAACCACAAACAAACTCATATGTACTTCTGCACACGTACTGTATGAGCTAATTTACTTGCTGGAGTACATGCAGACGAGGAACATTTCATCCAGCTCTCTGACACTAAATCATCCTATCAGGGCAGGAGGCATCAAGGGTGCAGGTCTCGTTCATACTGTAATCAAATCAAATAAGTATGTTCTAACAACATCATTGTCTCCCGGCTCACTCTCTTTAAGGCTCTGCGGTTGAAATGACATGACGCTGAGAAGGCCTGCTGCCTTTGCAGATGGTAACTTAGTTGTACAGTATCATTTTAGGCTGATTTGCATTTTGAATGCTTCTGCCCAATAAAACAAACAGAGGAAAACATTGCTACAAGGTCAAGGGATAGTGTGTCACTGCTGTTGCCAGGAGAAGCTAAAGGTTAATGTCTTTTCCATACTTTGAAATAAATTGGACATTTGGCTGGATTTTGGATAGTTGAAAACTTAAAGGCCCTAATTTTTGTTTTCTTTCAGTCAGCTACTTATTATGAATGATGGGTCCCTGTTTAAACACACGTCCTGCTTAAGTTTAAACAGCTGTGGTTATTTCATAACTGTATTTCTGTATTTTTTATCCATGTGCTCTCCTCATTGGTTTGAAGTGGGTGGGGGTTCAGTTGGAAAAGTTCTGTGCACCAATCAGGATATAGCAGCATTTGAATTAAAATGTCATGAGTTTGCTCATGTTGCCAGGTCAATCAAATATGATTAAACTACATCCACACGGTCCTGATAAAGCAGATTAGTTGAGTTTGTGATTGTTAAACTCTTAAAAATACTGTAAATTATAGTTAACTTGATCTTTGATTGTTGCTAATTTACTCATTCAGTGTCAGAAAGAAGTAGCCTTGGAAAACCCTGACGAACTTCCGGCAAATTTGAGATTTGCGCTGCAAGTCAGTCTGGCCAAGAGCCCATTCAAGCCCATTTCCAATTTTTCCAAATCAAGGCACCAAGAGTTCCCCCAGCCTGCCTATGGTCCCCCAGTGGCTTGAAATGGTGATAGGTATAAACCGAGCCCTGGGTATCCTGCTCTGCCTTTGAGAAAATGAAAGCTCAGATGGGCCGATCTGGAATCTACCCTATATGTCGTCATAAGGGGAAAGGTTACCTCCCCTTTCTCTGCTTTGCCCATGACTTTGCCCACCCAGAAAATATGACCCACCCATGAGAAAATGAGCTACGACCGCAAGCTGGTCAAGGCCACACCTCCACCTTGCCCCGCGTCTCTCCTCTTCAGTAGCATTTAAAGCTACAGACACAGAAATGGTACATCCTAAGGAAAGCTCATTGTGGGACTGGCTTTAGTGGCTGTAATTCTGCACCAAGGCTGAATTTTGGGAAAGAGACTTCAGATACAGATTTGGGGACCACTAAGGTCTATATGAAAGCATCCAAAAAGCAGCATGTCATAGGACCTTTAAAAATGTTTATTCCTCTTATTGCTGGCAATTCATATCTATGTTCACATATTGTATAAGAATATAGAGCAGTTTTGATATGTCTCATGTTATTATGCTCCGTGACATGGCATGTTTTATCCGTTTCACAGTGAATATTAAAAGCTAAATTTAAAAAAAAGAAAATTGCAAATCGAATTGTAGTGACAATATCTGGCAGAAAAATCGGCATTCAATTTTTACCCCAAATCGTTCAGCCTTACTGCATTGCCTATTTTACGCCTCCAATGTTTTCAGAAACATATATTAGTGTACGGTTTAGCTGTAAAATTACAAAGTTTGTGCCCTGGCTGTCATGTTGAAAACAGTTGAGCCAAAACCAAGCATCTGTCATTTTATAAAAGTTACCAACTGAACCTTTAAATGACATCAAATGATTAAATAATATAATCATGTATGAATATTCAGGGCCAAACCACTTTGCTACTATGTTTATTAAAATTGCAGTAAAAGTTCTTCTTCCCTAAATCACTCTCACTCAACATAGTGTATGTTAATGTGTTAGCATGCAGCATCAAAGCCAGAGATCTATGGTTTTGATGTTCTAATCACTGAACTGATGACGTGGCCAAGACATTAATCACCCAAAAGCTCTCACTCAGGATGTCTCACTTTTATATTCTAGCCTCTGAAAAAGTGGAATGTCATGGTGATGACAGGTCGATTCTGTTTTATGTCCTTCATTTCCATTTTTCCATTTCATGTGGCTTGCTGTTTTCCCTTCACCATGTTTGTACTTTAGTGTTAGATATGCGTCCATGTCACCCAGACAAAGTTTTGTTAGCTTAATACTTGGTGAATACAGTTATATAATATTGATTTTTATTGTGATACCAATAAAGTCATGTTGCTTGACATCTGCTCCTAAGTTTCATGTCAGCTGACACTGGAATTTATAACATAATAGATATAATTATAATAGATTTGGCGAGGTAACTTCAGGTTCAACCCAGGGTTTTGTGTATCAAGATGGTGGATCACTTGTTACCGGGTTAAATTGCCATGGTAACTTGCCCTACAGTCACATTAGCTACAGAAGACAGTCCTAGCCTACTCCTGGTTGCTTGGCAAAAGTAAAGGTTTGACACTGTGTATCGATAGTAGCATGCTATTGCCTAGTATCTGCAAGAGGTCTTATAAGTCACTTCAGAGGTATTGTCAAGTCACAAGAACAATGTTTTTGGATTTAAAACTATTTATTTTTCGATAGGGGTAACAAAATATGAGATAAAAAAATCAATACTCGATTGATAACGGCGTCACCGTTCTTAGATTAGTATTTTTATGAAAGATATAGATTTTCAGCGGAGGAAATTACATATCGGCTATTTCTCTATTTTTCTCTCACAATTGCTTACCACTGCCAGGGTTGCAAGTGAAATAATAGGCTAAAGCAACGACAGTTTATGGAAAGCAAGTGTTGTGATTTACGCATAACAGCGTTTTTTGCCGGCTTTCCTTCCTGTTGTAGGAAGCAGCGACTGTATTGCGTTTTCCCTGTAAAACCATATCTGTGTTCTTCATATTTATGTTAAGTTTGCTGTTCTTTTGTAAAATATGCGGCTCTGGTAGATGTTTGTGGTTGGTCGTGCTGTGCAAACACCGCCTCTTTTATGTGAACGCGCGCACCGCTGGATTGGGAAACCCTGGGTTGATTGAACTAATTGGTAAACACTGTCGTGACACAGCTTATGCGGGACCGCGGTTGTTAGGTTAGGTGAAGCCGGGAAACTGAAATAAATCCAGGGCATATTGATCTGGATTGGTAGTACAGGGCTCAGGAGTCAGGAGGGGTACTGTGTGTGTGTGTGTGTGTGTGTGTGTGTGTCTACGTGTGGAATGATTGGGGTCAACAGGTGATCACTCTCTGCGTGCGTGTGCTGTGAAGTCACACTGCAAAGAATATCCATCTTGAAACAAGGATTTTTCACAAAGTATATCTGATGATGTAATAATAGCGAGACTATTGGTTTGGTTTACCGCTCCCTCATTGAATCAGTTCTCACTTTCAATATCTCTTCCTGGTACAACCAACTCACCATCAAACACAAAAAAAAAAAAAAAAAAAAAAAAAAAAGACTCTCACGTATAGTGAATCACGCTGCCAAAATAACTGGCTCTCCCCATCCCCCCCTATCTGAGCTGTACAGCTGCTCAGTGATCAGGAAAGCCAACGTGATCACAGAGGACCCCTCCATCACTCCTTCCAGCTATTACCATCAGGCAGGCGTTTTTTAGGTACCACTGGCCCAAAAAAACATCTACAAGAAATCCTTCATCCCCTCTGCAATAGCCATACTGGACAGCACAAAATGAACACCACAGTCAGCTGATACCTTAATACCCCCATGTCTTGTTTTTATAGGTCTGTCTTATATGTCTCTTTGTGACTGGAGCCTTGTCAAAGACAATGTTCTGTAACCCTTGTGTAACAACAGACAATAAAGTATTATCTTATCTTATTGAATTGATTTCCAATGAAAAACAAGCGGAATTGTCAAAACTTGTTTCCACTGTTTCAGGGAAAAGAAATATTTTTCATACTAAGACTTATTAAAATGGATTCTGTCTTCTCTCTTGCATTGTGTGTTTCAGCATAAATTACAGCTCGGCTGTTTGGTAGATGTGCGTGGGTAAAGCCTGTGTTTGTTCTGTACACAACAAATATGTGCATCTTGAGGATTTAGTTATTAAGCTCACCCAGGGATATTTGTGTTAAAAAATACTCTGACTTCCATCAAACCATTACAAACTATGCATGGAATCTTCCAACTAAAACTGAATAAAGTGAATATCTTTATATAAGTTTGAATATTATGCTATAACGTGAAATCCGTTGAAACTAAAAGAGTACTATAAACTATTTGCCCCTGTAGTACTGATAGTATGACTGAGAATAGTGTGACAAGCCTAATATGTTTCCACTAAAATCCCATGCCATTTGTCATTTCTTACAGTGGGTATATGTTTCTGTGTGTGTACGTATGTGTGTGTGTTAGCCACTGTAGGAGGTTTGTCCCAGTGGGCTTCTGTAGCCCCTGTTACCTAACCAACCTTTTCCTGGACCCCAGCAGAGTGGGCTGTGTCTCTGCTCCCCTTGCCCTTTTACAGACATTATGCTACTCAGCAAGGCACATCACTGCACATTAGAGAGCTATAGCTAACAGGCTGCCTGTGCACATTCCAGGCTGCAACGTCTAAAAAGCCATTTCCACCTGATAGTAACATGCATGACTGGATTACAAAATGGAGTGACAGCACATAAAATGGGGATATTTGGAGAGAGGGGAAGATCTGATCACGTAAACCACCCGCAGAGGAAGTCAGAGATGACTTTATCCACCTGAACAAACACAAAAATACCAAGAAAAAGCACACAAATGAAATAGGCAGCAAGACATTTTAGTGAACTGGATGTAAATGTAAAAATAAATGTAAACCCAGACCAGGGTTATTATAGTAAACTAAAAATAAAACGAAAATAGGCAGTGAATAAAAACTTATTTTAATCTACGCCGTGGCTAAGTACGTGCCGTAGCCTGACGTGCATCTCTCAAAAAATGTAACTACACGTGGCGGCGAGGCACATCGCTCGGCCGTGGCTTGGTAGCGACGCATTTCCCCCGACTCATTTCCCCCGACTCATTTCCTGGTTCTCCTTCTCCATAAACAACATGAAATCAAGGAGAGGGAGAACTTTTCCAGCTACAAATTTCCCACTGTGGTCACCGGTCAGAAAGCACAGCGGAGACACTTTGTTTCTCTCACTACGGCTCTAGAGTCGCTACTTGCTCCGAAGCTAATCACCGTCACTCTCTCACTCGCTCTACCACACACTCCCCCCCACACCCCCCACACACACACACACACACACACACACACGCCGGCCCTGCTGTTCTCTTAAAGAGATTGACGCACACACCAACGCACAAGTATTATATAAACATCGGGCCACTAACGTAGGCTACGGCGAAAGCTCTGTGAGGAGCCTCCGCAGAACCATAAAATCAAGCTTAAAGTATTGCAAAGATTAAACATTAAACATCATGGCCAACCATGTATTTTGTATGTGAAGACATTATACCTTACCCTTACAAAAACTAAAAGTACTGTAAAACTAAATATATAAATACTCAAAATAAACCTTTCTGTAAAACGGAAACTGAACTAAAAATAGCAAACGAACTGAAAAAGAACTTAAATTGAACTAAACTAAAATCCAAAAGTCCAACCTCAAATTAAAATGAAAACTAACTGAAACTATCGTACATGTTACAGCCAGTTGGAAGGGTAATGAGAGTAACAAACATTTCACAGTTTGTGAGTGGTGCCTTGCATTCAGATCACGACCCAGTGTCATGTATGTCTTACAAAGGTGGACCCAGTTGCACGTGGCTGAGGGGACAGTTATTATTGTCAAACTATATTAATTCTGTGGGAAACTGGAGCATTCCATCTGCTCTTCATTGCAGATCGGTCTCTAGGCTACACACCAGGATTGTTTGGGTTTAGTGGAGTCACGGAAAACTAAATCTGGGATTGAGGACTCATATTTCTCTTGAGGTTCACCGCCTCTTCAGCATTTGGAGCTCCATTATGTTCCAGAGACGATGCTCCCAGCTGTTGAAGTCCATGTTTAGCCAGATGACAGCTGAGCTAGGCGCTGCCGGCGTTTCAGGTGACTGCTCGAGCTTTTCAGTAGAGCTGCAACAATTACCCAACTAATTGATTAGACAACTATTTTGATAATCGATTAATCGTTAGTCATTTTTCATGCAAAAATGGCAGAAATGCTGTTTTCAGCTGCTCAGATATGGAGATGTTCTGCTCTTTTTTGTTTTATATCATATGAAACTGAACATCTTTGGGTTTTTGGACTGACAAAACAAGAAATTAAAAGACATTTTTTCTCTATTTTCTCATTTTTTATTGACCAAACGATTAATCGATTAATCAAGAAAACAACTGGCAGAATAATTGTGCAGCCTCACTTTTCAGCGTGCCTGCTTAGAGCACTCCTTGGGGCAGATAGGCACTCATCCTGCACATTGGATTGCTTATGCATACACACACTCACACATGCAAAGTTCAGAGTCTATGCTCTGTTGTTTATTGCCTCTCCTCCTATCTCGTCTTCTGGGAGAGCCTTTCAACTGAACCCACACATCTGTTTTTTTCAACTTGTATCTTCTCCGCAGAGAGTTCCTGTAAAAACCAGGATTTCTCCATTAAAAAGGTGCAGAGGTCTCCGAGCTCTGTCTCTTCGCAGAGAACACCTCTGTTAAAACGAGAAGCCGCTGTGTTCACAGCATGCTGCTCTCATGTTATAGCGCCACTTGAAAATAGACTTATGTGAAGTCACACCGCTTGTGGGATTGATGATGTGTGAACGTTCCCTCTTCACTCAGAGCAGGCGGATGTGACAAGCGGAGGCCGTGAAGATTGGAGGCGCTAGCATCTGCTTCAATGTAGCTTTTGAACTGGAATGTGCTTATGTCATCTAAGTGCTCGTCATTACTTTTTGGCAGTGAGCAAACCTTTCTAATGGGAGTTGATCATTGACTGTGAGCGGCAGGAGTGCTTGGTACTGGGTGAGGACAGCGCTCAGTGAACAGGGACGTAGTCTCACTTGCAAATTACCTCGCATGCCGTTCCAGTGAAAATGTATTCAACAAAAACCCAGTCACAGTCACTGGCAGACAATCACACATTCACGCTGTACTTTTGCATGAACACACACAGGCAAAAGCAACTAAGTGAACAATCAACTCACTCTCTCTCCCTGCTGTCCTGCAAACTGCGTTTGAGGTCTATTCCTGCAGGTGGTTACTAGAGTAGAAACTGGACGTCTCCGAGACCGTTTTGGAAACGCTCCGGGACGATGACCCATTGGAGGTGAGGTCCAAGGAGGAGCTATGTGGTCTGGCCCCACCGCGTCGTGGACCTGCTATTGCCTTGACCCTGGGCGGCTCCATGTCATCCCCAACCTGGGTGACAGTGGACACGGTGGTCTCCATCCGGCTGGCCTTGTAAACGCTTGTCTGGGTCTGAAGGTAGCGAGTGGACTTGAGTTCCAGGCCTTCATAAGAGCCTCGAGGGACGCAGGGGCAGAAGTGGAATGCTTGTTTAAAACCAGCACGAAACCTGTGCAAGAAAAACACAGATTAGTCTTGTTTAGATCGGTTTATGTGCACATTTAAAAACAATTCAAAACTAGCCTAGGATTGAATACAGAGCATAACATTCTTGTTTTAGTAATAGCTGGCTCAACCACCAGGGCTGAAAATATACCTGCCAATAAAAAGCAGGAGAAAAACAGAGAGAGGATTTTGTGTCTCTAGACTGGGGACACATATATATCTTTATTGAAAAAGTGGATTTTGCATTATATGTCACCTGTAAGTGATACATATGTCATCTCTCCATCTTCCCTGAAACGTCCAGATTTTTGCTCAGTTTTATGGTCATATTACCTTGTAATAGAATAGGTACAGTAGTTAACTACACTTAAATTCCTCCCAAACATCCAGATTAATGCTCAGTAGATTACCATGTAATAATAGAATAGGTACCCATTAGGAAAGAAATAACTACAGTATACGCTATTCCATAACTTCACATCTTGTTCCCCTATACCTAAATATACTAAGTATTGGTACATACTCTACTAGTAAACTGTAACTTAGGAGTAATTAAGATGTACGTTTAGGGCTGTAATCTAAAGAGTTTGATGTAACTTGTGCTAAATACCAGCAATTGTGGCAACAATGGGTAACTAACATTACTGAGTGGCAGGCAGCTCTTTTCAGGGTAAAAACTCCCATAAGATCACTTTGCACTACCTGCCCAGCAACAAACAGCAGACATACACAGTTAGGCCTAGTCCCGTGTATTTTTTAAAACATAGCTTTTTCTATGAGTTTGGGCCTTTTGTCTGCATGCAAACTGTGTATTAGGCCAAAGAAAACTTACTTTTTGAAAAAGTCTGTCCATGGTGAAGATTTTAAGAAACTCTGTTTTCAATGTTGACGTGTGAATTAGAGACTAGCTGGTAAACAAAGTTGAGCATTTAGCAGCTAAAAGGCCTAATTTAAATACTGGACCAAAAAATCAATTCATGCAGGTTCAAAGCATACAGAGTGTTCGATTTGTATCTTCTTATTATCAACAACGCAATTGCCTTACATTCCTTACATCCCTTCTAATGCTGTACACATCCTCCAGATATTATAGATGCAATAAATAAAGCATTCATGGGGAGTGACCTTTAGCATTGGATTACTTAATTCGCTGTTCAATGTACACCTAAGGGAAAACCAGATGGGTCCCTACAACCACAACATCATCTGTCAACGGCATTGGCAGAGAAGAAGACCATGGAAGAGGTCAGGTACATGGACATACTATTGTATGCTTATTTTATAAACTAGCCTAGGATTGAATACCAATCATAAAATTCAAATTAGTTTGATGCAGTTTACAGAAATCCCAGACAAATAAAATCCCTCAACAGTGATCCTCTACTAAATCAGTATTTACATATTCAGCAGACATTTCTTTTTCTATCTTCACACTAACAAAAACAGGCAATTTGGAAATCTGCCCAATCTGACAAGACTATTTACTATATTCTACAGCTTGATGTAGAACCAGAGTAACAGACACTTTGACAGAAGACTGGCTAATACAGTGTACAGTGGCTAACAGAGATTAGGCGTGGGGTGTCACGGTCAAACTTATTGTTTGTTAGTTCTTTTCCTCTCTGTTCTGTTTGTGTCCTGTGTGTTGGTCTGAGTGTGTGTGGTTGTGGGCGTGGTCATCCTGGGGCACCTGGATCTTTTGGCGCAGCTGTTCATGGTTATCCAATCTACTCTGATTTCACATAACAAGAGCATGTAATTAATATGAAGAACACAGACACAGTTTTACAGGCAAAACGCAATACAGTCGCTTCTTTATCAATTTCACTTCCCCATCAGTCGGGACCAAGATCTGACCATAATTACACTTTTGGTTTCCATAAACTGTCATTCCTTCAGCCTATTATTTCAGTTGCAACCCTGGCAGTGGTAAGCGATTGTGAGAGAAAATAAAAAATATAAAAACATAATTCAAACCAATGTGCACATTGGCGCTACACGGCTCAAGAAGCCGACAAATAGCCTATACGTAATTCCCTCCGCTGAAAATATATATCTTTCATAAAAATAGCCTACCCATCAGGGAATGTTAACGGGGTTGTCGGTCTCCGTTTTAAATTTTATGAGCGCACCTCTCGCTCTCCGCGCACCGAGCTCCACCGGAAATGGTGACACCGTTATCAATCGAGTATTGATTGGTCAGTAGGCGGTGCTTTTTAGGGCTGTCAAAATTGCTCAAAAATGACGTTTGAATATTCCCTCTAAAATAAGACCGAATCTGGTTGCGCATGCATCCAAGGTGGCGCGCGATATCATGACGTCAAAATGATGCAACATCCGGCTGAGCCGACGTCGCGCACAGCTCTTTTTCTTCAGCGGCGCACGACAAAGCGGAAACAGGAAGCCTGAATGAGTTCGTCGACAACGTGATGCCAGGACTCTCAGAGTGACTGCAGGTCTCTCTGGTAAACTTACCGGGTTAAGATGAGCTCTTTTATGGTGAATGAAAGGCTCGATCCAACGAAGTAGGTCAGTGAATCAAATCGAAGCATTGACGGCAATGCTGCTGCCAGTTCTGCCGTTGTTTACCTTTTTCTTCTTCTTCTAGTCCGTAGAAAGGGCAGCGTCGGTAGCCTTTGCTCATTAGTGCCACCGCTGTTCAGGAGAAGACTGCAGCTAGTGTCGCGACCACCAGCGCAGGTATAAATAGTCACGCCGATCTCATGATGTCACATTTGTATGCGCCAGCTGGGCTGCATCCAGTATTCCAGGCGCGCTAGCAAAGCAGACAGCCAGACAGCCTCTGCTACCGCAAGCGTTTTTTTTTTAAATTTGAATATTAATTTTCACCTTCGAAATTAGTTTTTTTAAAACTATTCGAATATATATATATATATATTCGAATTTAGAATATTCGTTGACAGCCCAAGTGCTTTTACACCGGTTGATCTTTAATCTCCAACATAACTTGCTCCCGAGCAGGTTAGGTGTTTGGCATAAGTTACCACGGCGATTTAACCCGGTAACAAGTGATCCACTGTCATGATACACAAAACCCTGGGTTGAACCTGAAGTTACCTCGTTAATGCCAAATCTTGCTTCGTAGTACAGGCCACATTGTGCTTTGTTTATTTTTCTACTACAGTATATTTTTGGATTGGAGTTTCTACACGCTAACCGTCTCGCCACGCCACGCCACGCCATGCCACACCACCAGCTCTAGATTCATACAGCCACCTCCCACTCCCCTCAACCTTGCCAAACGAACCAACTTACTCTGTGTCCATAAAGATTAATTGAATCTTGTTACATCTTCTACTTCTGAGTCCAGATAAACTAAAAACCTAACATGGGGGAAATAATCGATAAAGCATAGTATCACGATATTTTCCGTGGCAATACTGTATCGATACACAGACGCAAGTATTGATCTATTGTTATATATGTCGGTCAGTTTGTCTGCTTGGCAATCCCATTTTGCAGCAATACAATTGAAGTGAGATGAACAAACAGAGACATGTATCTTTTTAGATAAAACAGGTGTTGACAAAATTTCCTTTTGGGGACATAATTTGAAATTGGAAAAAAAAGGTAATAAACTGCAATATATCGCAGAATATTGCAATATGTTTAAAATCGCAATAACATTGTATCGTGACATACTTATCGTGAGGATATTGTATCGTGAGGCCTCTGGTGATTCCCACGCCTAATAGAGATGTATTGTAAAAAAAAGGCAAGACTGTCTGTAACTTAAGCCTTTTTGAAAAGTTAACACTGAATGTTGCATGTACCGATGACCTATGTTTTTACCCACACTTGATGTTTAGCATGACATAAACCATAGCAGGAAGAGATGACAGAAATAAGAATTGCGCAGTTGAGATAAAGAAATCACAAGCGGCTGGCGACTGGATGAAAACACCTCACCTCAGTAAACACACGCAGACAGACATACAAAGCCCATACAGGGCGAAAAGCGAAGAAGGGAGGAACATGTCAATTGCTGAGAGAGATGACAAGAGATCGCTTGAAAATGAGAGTAGAGGGTCACAATCGGTCACGCATTTGAATTTAAATCGGCTGAGCTGTTAAAGACAAAAGCCGGTTGTTATCCTGTACAGTGTGAAATCTCATTTCTCCGACAGCACAATGCCAATTAACAGGTGGCCGCAATGCAAGGCAGTGGGAGAGGATTGATTAAAGACAACACGCAGAGGTGGCCATCTGTCTTTATTATAGAAACGACGAGTGTTGAATTCATGCTAATAACGCCACAGTTTGACAGTAAGTTGTTGATTTTCACAGTGGGATTCAGCCAGCTTCAGAGATGGGTTTTAAAGTTTGCAGTTTATTCTAACTAAGTCTTTGAGGTGCACAGATTTTCTAAGTGACAGAGTGAGCAAAAAGTAAGCAGCCTGTCTAGAGGCGTCAACTAAGCTTGTCACTAAGGCAGCAGTGGAGGATGGGGTATTGCTATGTGATGTGTGTGTGTGTGTGTGTGTGTGTGTGTGTGTGTGTGTGTGTGTGTGTGTGTGTGTGTGTGTGTGTGTGTGTGTGTGTGTGTCTCTACAGTCCTGAAGGACACAAAGATCGCTGCCAAACAAGAAAAAAAAAATGTCCCCCCCCCTGAACAGTTGTCATCTCTTATTTTTTTAAAACATATTCCCACTACTTTATCTTATAAAAAGGACAACAAAATAATTTGGATGTCCATTTTTTTTTCTTTCTTTTTTGTCCTGGTGATTTACTTACAATAGAGGATATTTTGCCAGATTGGCTGTATGTAATAGAAAATGTGGAAAGTACCTGAGCTTTCTGGAGGGCTCCTAAGAAACTTTGTGTGTAATGGGCCTATGGTGTTGTCATTTATACATATGTTTATTTGGTTTGTGGTTTATTGTCTATTTTGCTATTATTTTGTTGAATGGTCTTGAATATTGTAGTTACTGTGTCATCTTTTCTTGAATTTTGTCTGGGTGGGTGGTGATGACGAGGGGGGAGGGCGGGAGGGTGTTCATGTTTCAAATTGTATGTTTTGTTTGTTTTAAAAAAGAAAAAATTGTTAAATCACAAAAAACAAAAAGGAGCATATTACCTTTTCACGATCTTTTAAATGTACACGGGATAGCAGCACCAATCAGGGGGTCTATATTGTAATTGTAATGAATAAATGACGCGACAATTCAAGGACCCCCTCGAAAACGAGATGCTTCATCTCAAGGGGTTATCCTCTTAACAATTTCAATTTCAATTCATGAAGTTATGAATAGTGCAATGAAACACTGGACCAACGAAGGAAATTAATTAGTGATGTGCGATACCACTTAATTCCTATTCAATCCGATACCAAGTAATACCCAGGCTGGTATTGCCGATAGCAATACCAATACCAATACTTTCTATGTATTTTATATGTAGTGTGATGTGACAACTACTTTAAAGTAAAGTGAAAAAGTAGGCTGTAGGCTTACCAATTCCAAATTATAGCTGCGTAATGACAAGACTACTATAAACTACTCTCATATTATTTCATTATTACTAGTATTTTCTATTTGAACAAACTGCTTTCTGTTAGCTTGTTGTAAGAATGCTGGGATCCCGAGGCACTCTTGAACATTAAAACACTAAAGCTTTAACAGATGTGAATAAGTTTCCCAAAGTCAGTGATAACGCGACTATCACGCTATCTCCCTGTACCTGGATAACTTCTGCCGCTGCTGCCAAATGACTCACTGATTGAAGTCTGTCTTGCCCTAGCACCTTGCGTCTTCTCGCCCTAGACCTCCTCCTCAGACCGCCGCTTCATTATATCATCATATTCACTCTTATGACTTGACCTCAGATGTTTAGCGAGGTTTGTAGTCTTTCCACTCACATCACACACAGCGTCACTGCTGTCTTTACAGCTAAAATACAGCCAGACATGACTCCTTTTGCGGTCAGTCATAGTCAGTGTTGGGGAGTAACGGAATACATGTAACGGCGTTACGTATTCAGAATACAGATTATGGGTAACTGTATTCCGTTACAGTTACAATTTAAATAGTTGGTATTTAGAATACAGTTACATTGTTGAAATCAATGGATTACATAACGATACTTCTCTGTTTCACGAGTTTATTCACTCTGAATAAATTAAGGCAACTTAATTCATTTTCCAGAAGCCCCGATATGAAATAGAAAAAATAGCAATTTGCGTGATCAGTCACAATGGAGTCGGAACCGGCCCGACAGAGCCAGGGCAGCAATACGTTTCTATCTTGGAAAATTCAAACAGCATTTCACATTAAAGAACAAACAGGGAGAGTGGAATATAACTGTGCAGTGCAGCCTCTGCTTGCCAGCAACCAGCCTTCTTCCAGCGTCCAAATTACTCCACCTCCAACCTGAAGAAGCATCTTAAAGCAAGTTATTTTTTTAATTAGCCAAGGGTAGTCGTCTGCTGTAGTTTTACTGCTCACCTTGCTATTTTAACATTGACGAGCGACTTTACATTCTCCTAGGTGCTTAAACTAGCTCCAGAGCCGTTTAAAGACTGACTAGCCTCGTTTGACATGCTAGCTAACGTTAGCTAAAATTAGCTCGTGGTAGCTTAGACCGCGGTTAGATTTTTGTAGTGGGCTATGCAGTTCGGGACTACCAATACAATAATCTATCTGCTTGTTCAGGTACACATTCAGCTAGTTGGAATAAAAAGAACACACCATTATAGGCCTGTTTAGTAAGCTGGATGTGATAGCCGCATTCCTTATAAAACGCATTCCTTATAAAACGCAATTCAATGTGGAAGTAATCCTGAAGTAATCCAAGTGTTCAGAATACGTTACTCAGATTGAGTAACTTAACGGAATACTTTACAAATTACATTTGTGGGCATGTATTCTGTAACGAAATACGTTTTGAAAGTATCCTTCCCAACACTGGTCACAGTCACTCTGTAGTCTGCAGTCTTCTTCGTAGCGGGAAATTAAAGAAGGGCTGCTGCAGCGGCCGGCTCTGTCACAGAGTCGCAGTGCACACACAACTGACCGGCGGAAGGAGAAGTAGTTCCTTCCCCTAACCGGATATAATTAGACTTTTCTGGTGACAACAAGTTACTTATGATAACATAAACACTCACTCCAAATTACTGAGTTTAAATATCGATCTTTTTATATGAGAAT
This sequence comes from Perca flavescens, assembly GCF_004354835.1. Taxonomy (NCBI): domain Eukaryota; kingdom Metazoa; phylum Chordata; class Actinopteri; order Perciformes; family Percidae; genus Perca; species Perca flavescens. The sequence continues at coordinate 5,679,550 of NC_041335.1, forward strand.
CGATACTAGGGCAGGAGACGTTGGGATCGTAAATATCGATACTTTAGTATCGATCCGCACATCACTAAAGTTAATTAGTAATAATACTTTTGAATGATTTACTCCAAGTCTCAAATACCATCAACAACAACATGAATAACAACTATTAGTGCATGCCAGCAATACAATAATACTGTTGTCATTCACAAATTAATTTACAGTAATTGCTTTTACTTTGCCGCTCTTTCATTCGGTGTGAAGTTACTGTCAATGAAACTCAACACTTCCAGCACATTTTAAACTTAAAAGCCTTTACACAACTCTTCTGGAGTACCAGTGCTTTATTCACCACAACTTGCCTTTCGTCCATCAACTTGATGATGTTTTAGAAATTAATATGGGTTATCCGTTTGTATGAGGAGATTGAGGAGATTTAAACATACCGTCTATAGAGTTCGCTTCTCCGTATTAGAAAATGGAGATTCAAACCTGAAATGTTGTATTTTCTAATGAGGGTTTAAAAAAAGTTGGTTGTACTGTTGTAGACTGTAACATTTCGATTTAGATTTTGAATAAAAAGTAGCAGCCCTATGGAGTTCTGGATAAGATATGCGCAACACAGTGATTATAAAATTCCTCTGTTTTTGTTAAATGTACAAATTAAAATCGGAGCAGATCATAAAACAGGGAGGCTTATTTCTAATATATGATCAAGCATATGATCTCTGTCTCTAACATAAACTGGGTTCACATGGAGGCCTGGTTATCTCTGCAATTGAGCTAAATATTTGAGAATCTACACTAAATGAGTGATACAATAGATTTGTGTGTGTGTGTGTGTGTGTGTGTGTGTGTGTGTGTGTGTGTGTGTGTGTGTGTGTGTGTGTGTGTGTGTGTGTGTGTGTGTAGGTGCTGACGTACCTGTCGTTGAGGCAGCAGTAGATGATGGGGTTGTACATGGTGGAGCTCATAGCCAGCCACATGATGGTCAGGTAAACCTGCTGGATAAACCTTTCGATGAACATGTTTGGAAAGAACTGCTCCAGCAGGAAGAAGACGTGGTAGGGCAGCCAGCAGACGGCAAACGTACAAACCACCACGATCATCATCTTCACCACCTGTTGGAAAACATGAAAAAATAACAAAGGGATGTCACGAGACCACGAGTAGTCGGCACCAAAATTCAGAAAATGTGACTGTTGTGAATAATGTTACGTTCCACGTTCCATTCTGTGAGAACTCTGAAGAGAGTCGTTCTCATCCGTTTGGTTTGTATCCTAACTTGCCACACTGTTTTCCTATCTGTGTGAATAAAACCTTGAGACGATCCTTCTGCCCATCCTGACTCTTTTGTCTCGTACTACAGCAATTGTTAGAAAATGTGTATATCCTTGTGTGTCTCATTAAACCTTTAGAACATTGTGAACTGAACCCTGCTTCGTGTTGTTTTGTTCTCCAAGATCTCTCGAGATATTTGGCTTATGAAAAATGGCTCCAATATTTACTTCGGTGACTACGGGGCAAAGAAATCTCTCATAATTATAATAACAAGTGTTATTTTTCGTGGTACGTTCACTTCTCCCTTTGGAATCAATACACTCAGGACCTGCCGCTAGTCTCCAGAAGAGGCGTAGCAGTGGCGGAGCCAAAGTGACACAGATCCAGGAAACTGGTCTGAGTTGGGGCGTCTCGGTGGTTCTAAACCGTCTATGTAACATTGCGTCTACAGCAACAGCTTTCCCGACTTCACCTGGAGCTCACGAACCGAAAGTAAGTCTGTTGCTCTCTCTGCCGTTGTCTGTCACAGCCATAGACTGTTAATATTAGTCTATGGTAACAGCATAACGTTAGCTTTGATAGCTGACATTAGTTAATTTTAGTTCTTGTTTCATTACGTTCGTTAAGGTCACCTTAACCAGACCGGTTCAGTCTCTAACGGCAGAGAGAAAAAAGACTAAACACGCTTGCTATCTGGGAGCTCCAGGTGAACTCACGGAAGAGTGACAGAAAGTTGAAACTAAAAATAAAAAATGTCAATGTACATGTACTTTTCAGACTATACCAGAATGACTGAAGGGCTGGGGAAATACAAATTAGCCTCTCCAGTATTTCTTTTTTAATATCCCAGCCTTGCTGCAAAAAATGTCTGTTACAAAACACCAGACATCTCAGCAAAAAGCACTTGTCAGAAAACATCCAACAGCATGCCTGCTCCATAAATAATATATAATACATATAAACCTGTCCAAGAAAACCATCAATCACAACAATGTTGTATCAGGTATTTTCAGTTTTCTGCTTGTTTTTGTAATCTCTTGATGATGACATATGCTGCACCACACTGATTGTCTCCTCTATGGACTCAGCATTCATTTCCTTTCTCCTTTCTTTAACAAGCTCAAAAAGTAGCAACAAACCTGTCAGTCCAGAAACAGGCTGAGCGGCTTTGAACTTTCTGTCTGACAAAATGGAACTCAAATACTCCTAAACACATCTGCACTGTCCATAACAGACAGTGCTTACTGACAATCAATTGAAAATAATATGCATTGATGGACAGACGTAGCAGATCCGTTAGGCTGCCTTATTAGAGTAGGAGGCAGACTGGTGTCCTGCACAGCTAACATGATCAAGGGATTTCTACAATCAGAAAGGAAGACTGGAAAGCATGAGTTAGTGTGTTTGTATTGTTGTTTCTAAGATCTCTGTCTACCACAGCTTCCGAGAAACGTCATTAATGCCCTTTACTATGGATCAACGGAAGTACATTTCCAGGATAAAGCTGCCTGACATTTCCCTCACCTTTTGCTCTCTGTGTGTTGCCGTTTTCAAAATCCCATTGTTACGGGAAACAACAACAAACTTGGGGCTAGCAAGCTACACGCTAAAAATGGCAAATTTTGGATAAAAATTGTAGTTGCTCAGGACTTCCGGTAAAGGGGAATCAAGGGGGATGTTTGGCAGGTTAAGTAAGTGTGCTATTGTATGGTGTAACCTATTTATTTTACCTACTCAGCTTTTACTCTTTTCATTTTTTTACTCGTTTTATGCTGTTCCCATTTTGTCTTTCCCTCTGCTGGTCTACTGATGGTCAACTTGTCTCTCACTCATGGCATCTCTCTCTCCAACCTTGTCAATAGCACACTGATGGGCTCAACACAAAACACTACTATGAATATCCCATCAGTAAGTTTATGCCTTTTACATTCTCAGTGTTACGCTGTAGCCGGTTGTAAAAGATTCTCACAGTAATGTATACCTACTCAAATATAAATGAACAAACAAACAATTGCAATACATTAAGAAAAACATTTTTTTTGAACGCTTGTGTTTTGCATGTACCACTTTCCATATCCAGAAGGAGAAAACCAGGAAAACATAGTAAGATGAAGGGTTTACTGTACATCAATTACAAATGAAAGTGACTAATTCTTTCAAAACTCTAAACACAAAAAGACAAAAACACATGCAAACCGTAGGACAGAAGAAATTAGGCTGCATCCTGCCTCCTATTTTGGTCTGGCCACAGCACCTCATTTACCTCTAGCCCTTGCTTCACCATTGAATCCCATTTTTTTCAAAAACAGGACAGCTCATTTGTGGCCTTATAGTGCTAAAGCTCTGATTGTGCACAATTCAGCAACAAGTGTTTACACCTGTGAGGAGTGGGTGTTGCCAATTGGCTTGGCATTGTGATTGGTGTTGCTTTCCAAAGGGACTACAGAGATTTTAATTTTGAATGTCGTGAATGTAGACAACTGTGTGTAGTCTTTCGCAAAAAGTGTGATACAGAATTGGACACTGAGTGTAATGCAGGAATTGTGCTTGCAATTTTGCAGACTTGGTTTAGGGATTTGGTACATGAGTTTCGGGTTTCAGTGATTGTGTTTCAAGTTCCAATTTTGATGTGTAAACAATTGGGAAAAACTGTATTGCTAAAATATATATATGTTATATTTCTAAGGTGTGTACCAACTGAGCGACCTACATTGCCATCCATGAAACCACTTCGCTAGAATGGCCATAAATAGATTAATGAACAAATTAATCAAAGCAAGACATAAAATTGAAGGAGCAATCTAAAATATAGAAAACTAAAGTGAAATAAAATCAAATACAATAGGTAAATTGCTTGAAAAAAAACCCTATCAAATATATTTCAGACTTGCAGGGACTGATCTCATCAGTGCAGAGACATCTTGGTAAATGTGTGTCTGTGTAGGATTCTCATTTGATGATCTCGGGTCAGAAAAGCAAGTCTCTGCAAGTGTTTCTCTAAGGAACTGCAACACTAAAACTGTGAACACACCTGACAGGCATGGGCAATGAAAGATGACCAGAAAAGAAAGAAAAAGAAGTCAGAGGAGAAATAGAGCTGATGGCAAAAACAGAAGATGAATAGACCGGGCAAAAAAAAAAAAAAAAGACAACAGATACAGGTTGGCTGGAGAATTACCAAAGAGGAGAGGATGAAAGGAGAGAGGGCTGTGACTCAGGTTCATGGTGCTGTGATGATAAATGTATCACTGGAGGGAAAATGCAAGCGGACATGAACATTGCATTCACGTCCTGTTCAGGGCTGCAGTGTACGAAAGGGCATGTGACAAGGTTGGAGTAACTATGATTACACTAGTTTGTCATCCAAAACTATGGGTATCTACTGCAAAGTTTAGGTTACCTTGCGTTTGGCAGTCAGCTGCTCCTTGTAGCGATCAGAAGAGTCTCCGGGGATTTCACTGGCCCAGAGAGTCAGTCCCACCACCAGATAAGCCCAACCCATCACCAGCAGAGGAAGAAGGTAGATCAGGATGACCACACACACATAGTACCTGCAACAGGACAAACATCCCATATCACATAGAAATCATATACAGTAAATGTTACGGCCGGGACCATATATACTTTAGTCCCGATTCGATTATTTCACAATACATGGATGCCAATTGGAGTCGTATTGTGATTTTCATTCATTGCGATATTGTGTGTCCAATATCGATATTGTGATTCAATAGTATTGAGTATTGCTATTTTCTTTTCCTTCTTTAACAAATACAAAAGTGGAATAATACACTTCTAGGGACTATATATCATGAGACATTTCTAAAAAACTAATTGTTTTCTAAGAAGAATTCACATCACATACACACAATACATGATTTCATGTATTTTCTGCATTTTCTTCTGTCGCTCTGTTTTCCTAGAAACAGATATGATGTAGTCGCCGTCAGCGGTACCGTATAAACAGAAAATATTGAGGAGATCATTGGTATAAAAAATTAAATAAAACCTATTGATTCTAGGAAAAGACTCAATTTTAAAAATTAACGGCAAAAAAAAACATACGATTTTCGATTTTTGTGCCCACCCCTAGTAAATGTTTTGATGTAATGACTGACTGAAGCAGAGAAACACTCAAGTTGATCCTGTAGAACAGAAACCACTGATACCGTTTATATTGTCCTAACAGAAGGCCTTTGAATTAATTTGATCTGCCTGTCAACTTCCTCCAAACTCTGAAAGCACTGATGCAGCAAAGTAGTTAAACAAAAAGTTACTCATTCGAATCAAGGGCTGAATCAATCATCAATCATGTCTGAGGACTGAGCAATAGCTGTGCTTTGTAACACAATTAAAGATGTGAGGGGGCATCAGTTAGATTATAACTGTCCAATGAATTTAAACCCTTAATGAAATAATTAGATATGACAGTTTCAGTATTTGGCTAATGATATGGTAATCTGTCACAGACACAGAGTTAGATCCTGTTAATTCCCTGTTAAGTGTGTGTGCAGGTTAATAGGGGGGCCTGTTTATATACATGTGTGCGTGTGTGTGTGTGTGTGTGTGTGTGTGTGTGTGTGTGTGTGTGTGTGTGTGTGTGTGTGCATTAACGTCACTTAAAATATGGCAAATTGTATTATATCACTCTGAGCTGTGTAGAGCGAGCGTGTATATTGTGTTTAACAGGGTTCAGAGAGGGAAACCCCCTGACTCCAGCATCCACAGAGGGACAATCTGTTTTTATTCCTCTGCGGATGCAGCAGATGAGACTCATGGGCCATTTTCTTGGCAATTAACTACAATTATGTTAATCCCACTGGATACCCAAGAGCATGGTATCTTTCATTACAGTACAAATGACCCCCCCACACACACACACACACACACACACACACACACACAAACACACACACACACACACACACTTAAGACTTTTGAGGTTTAGATAGACCTAGACTGGCTTTTTGGCTGAGCAGTAAACTTTTAAAATAATCCTTCAATGCAGTGAAAGCCTGTCTGAAAAATCTAAAATAAAAAATCTTATCTTAAATCTAAAATGTCTTAAATACGATTTTGACAGATCTTAAAAATTGGTTGGATTCTAAAAGTAACGTTACTTTTATGAAATTGCATTGACTTCAGTTTTTCTTTTACATTTTAAATCTTATCAAAAAAAGCTACCTCTAGAAGTAATAAGTTTAAAGTGCCCATATTATGCTCATTTTCAGGTTCATAACTGTATTTTAAGGTTGTACCAGAATAGGTTTACATGGTTTAATTTTCAAAAAACACCATATTTTTGTTGTACTGCACAGCTCTCTCTCACTGCTGCAGATCCTCTTTTCACCTGGTTTCTGTTTTAGCTACAGAGTGAGACCTCTTTTCTTCTTCTTCTTCTGTACTATCTTTGATTGCACTCGCACATGCGCAGTACCTCAGATGTAGAGCATGTCAGCTAGCTAACTCTAGAGACAGTAAAAGAAAGCCTGTTTCTCCAACTTTGGTCAGTTACATTAATTGAATTAATATTCAAATTCCTAGAGGCTCAGGCAGAGGAGGGGGAGTTGCAGCCATATTTGATTCAAGCCTGTTAATTAATCCTAAACCTAAACTAAATTATAACTCTTTTGAAAGCCTTGTTCTTAATCTTCAACATCCAACACGGAAATCAGTACAGCCAATTATATTCGTTGTTGTCTACCGAGCTCCAGGTCTGTATTCTGAATTTTTATCTGAATTCTCAGAGTTTTTATCATGTGTAGTCCTTAAATCAGACAAAGTACTTATTATAGGTGATTTTAATATCCATGTGGACGTTGACAGCCATAGCCTTAGTATTGCTTTCAACTCACTACTAGATTCTATTGGCTTCAGTCAGAGTGTGCATGAGGCCACGCACTGTTTTAACCACACCCTCGACCTTGTGCTGGCATATGGTATCAAAATTGAAGATGTAGTAGTATTCCCGCAAAATCCTTTATTATCAGACCACTTCTTAATTACTTTCGAATTCTTAATACCCGATTATACGAAATTAGATAAAAACTACTATACTAGATGCCTATCTGACAGTGCTATAGCTAAATTTAAGGAAGACATTCCAACAGCACTAAACTCATTACCTTGTTTTAATACAACAGAGGACCTTTATGTAAACTTTAGTCCCTCTCAAATCGACAATTGTGTAGATGGTGTTACGGCCTGCCTACGGACTACTTTAGACTCTGTTGCTCCACTCAAAAAGAAGAAGATGAAGCAAAGGAAACTAGCACCTTTTTACAACCTTTATCCTATAGACCTTCAACAACTAATGGTAAAGGTATCTTCAGCAAAGCCATCTACCTGTCTCTTAGACCCCATCCCAACGAGGCTACTCAAAGAAGCGTTACCCGTGGTAAACACTTCATTACTAGATATGATCAATATGTCTCTATTAACAGGTCATGTACCGCAGTCATTTAAAGTAGCTGTGATAAAACCTCTTCTGAAAAAACCCACCCTCGATCCTGAGGTCTTAGCAAACTATAGACCTATATCTAACCTTCCCTTTCTCTCAAAGATCCTTGAGAAAGTAGTTGCTAATCAGTTATGTGATTTTCTCCATAGCAACAGCTTATTTGAAGACTTTCAATCAGGATTTAGAAAGCATCATAGCACAGAGACGGCACTGGTGAAAATTACTAACGACGTTCTAACTGCTGCAGACAAAGGACTTGTCTCCATACTTGTTTTATTAGATCTTAGTGCTGCTTTTGACACTATTGACCATACAATCCTGTTACAGAGATTAGAACACTTAGTCGGAATTAAAGGAATTGCACTAAGCTGGTTTAAGTCTTATTTTTCTGATCGATCTCAATTTGTTAATGTTAATGATAAATCCTCTAAGTACGCGAAAGTTAAACATGGCGTTCCACAAGGCTCAGTGCTTGGACCAATTTTATTCTCCTTATATATGCTTCCTCTTGGTAATATCATTAGGAAACACTCAATTAACTATCACTGCTATGTGGACGACACCCAATTATACTTATCAATCAAACCAGACGAAACAAGTCAGTTAGCTAAACTTCAAGCATGTATTAAAGATATAAAATCCTGGATGACCTATAATTTTCTGATGTTAAACTGTAACAAAACTGAAGTTATTGTACTGGGACCTAAACACCTCCGAACTTCATTATCTAAAGATATAGCTACTCTGGAGGGTGTTGTCCTGGCCTCCAGCACTACTGTCAGAAATCTAGGAGTTATTTTTGATCAAGATATATCCTTTAACGCCTAAAACAATCATCGACAACAGCCTTTTTTCATATTTGTAACATTGCCAAAATTAGGAATATCCTGTCTCAAAACGATGCTGAAAAACTAGTCCATGCATTCGTTACTTCCAGGCTGGACTATTGTAATTCCCTACTGTCAGGTTGCTCAAATAAGTCCCTTAAAACTTTCCAGCTGATTCAGAATGCTGCAGCATGTGTTCTGACGAGAACTAAAAGAGATCATATTTCTCCTGTTTTAGCTACTCTGCATTGGCTTCCTGTGAAATTCAGGATTGACTTTAAAGTCCTTCTCCTGACCTACAAAGCCCTAAATGGTCAAGCACCATCCTATCTAGAACAGCTCTTAGTACCTTATTGTCCCACTAGAGCACTGCGCTCCCAGAATGCAGAGCTACTTGTGGTTCCTAGAGTCTCTAAAAGTAGACTGGGAGCCAGAGCCTTCAGCTATCAGGCTCCTCTCCTGTGGAACCAGCTCCCAGTCTGGGTTAGGGGGGCAGACACCATCACCTCATTTAAGAATAAACTGAAAACTCTCCTCTTTGATAAAGCTTATAGTTAAGAAATGAGGAGTTGCAGCGTCCGCCTAACCCGGACCACCTGATTCTCTTCGTAGTCATCAGATTTATTGATCATATAATCAATAATATAGTGAGAGCAGAGGGAGGCGGGCCAGTACAGCCTCTCATCAATGTTTTCAATTGTTTCCTTTTGTATGCATCCTGTCCCAGAACTGCTTGTTACTAACCTAGCTCTGGGGAGTTTACTCCCCGGAGTCCTTATGTTTCTTCTTCTTATGTTCTTATGTCTTCTTATGTTTCTCCCTTCAACACCCGGCCGCGTCCTGCTGCGTCTGCTACACCCACCCGTGCTCTGCAGCGCCACGTTTCATCTCGCAACTTCCTGCTGTGACATGAACTACGACTACCTTCAAAGTCACTGTTCCACTATCTTTAATGCGACTATTATCGCCATCACACCCCCAACCGGCCCCGTCAGACACCGCTTACCAAGAGTCTGGGTCTGCCGAGGTTTCTTCCTAAAAGGGAGTTTTTTCTTGCCACTGTCGCAATAGCCACTGGTAATGCTTGCTCTTGAAGGAATTACTGTAATTGTTGGGGCTTTGTAAATTATAGAGTGTGGTCTAGACCTACTCTATCTGTAAAGTGTCTCGAGATAACTCTGTTATGATTTGATACTATAAATAAAATTGAATTGAATTGAACCTAGGTGGGGTTGTCGGCCCTTTTTACCCCTATATTTATATTTTATCATTTTTTTATATATTGGATATTTTAACTTGAAACGTTGCCCCCTTAAAAACCCCCCGTTATTACACAGACACCTCCTGTTAAGCATGGCGATCTAGCCAGGTTAGAAGAGAGCTTCCTTCGTAACATTGAAAAGCTTATTTTCTCCCAAATTATGTTTTGTTTCAACACGTCGTTGTACGTTAAATATGTTACATAAGTTAAAGGTTACAAATGTTAAAGCTGCTCTGATGACTTTGATTAGAAATGTATTTGTAAAAATCTAACGTAATCTGGGAAAAAATGTTTCCCTCCAAATGTAATAGAGAATGCATTTTACAGCAGTTGAACATTATTTAGAAGACTTAGAAGTCACTTTGTGATAATTTGATATTTCTGACACTGTCAGCGTTTTTCTGTCTTTGGTTGCCAAAGTTCTAAAACTGACGTCTGTGGACGTGTGCGATCTAGGACCACTGTTTTGAATTGATGACCAAATGTTTTTGCGCTCTTATCTGAAACATCCAAAAATCACACTGTGTGAAGGTGCCTTTAGTCACACCAGCATTTAATTAAAATTTCAATGTTGTGGCATAATCATTCAGTTCATTTGCTTATGAGGGCAACGTGATTCTAAATTAAAGGGGCTTTACTCAAAATACTGAAAAATAAATCAGGGAGCTGGGATTGCCTCCACATGGCTCTTGCCAGAGTTTGAGTAACATTTAGTGTCTGGGCCAGAGATGGAGCTGAGCGTAAATTCTTTCAGGATGACTTCCTAAACATAATCACTCCTCACTCCACTGAATGGATCAGCTGTAGAGGTGTTCACTTTAGTCTTAACCAATCAGAAGCGGCCATGAAACTCACGAGCCAATCACTGCACGACTTCCCTGTTTTAAAGCTGTCTCTCTCTCTGCTGCTCAGTTGTCATTTCAGGATACGAGCACCAACTCACCTTTTCACGGCCATGTCTCGCGTTGATAGCAGCGATGCCTATCCTAGAAGCTATTTTTCTCTCGCTCTCATCCTGCACGCTGTTTTTCCGCATCGCTGGAGCATGCACCGCCGGTGCAATGGTGGCAACCTGGCAGCGCAATTTCACTCCAGAAGTTATTTTCACTCGGCTGCGGTCCTGGGGATTTTGCTCGTTCGCGGCAACTGACTCACCACACGGCCCGCTCTGACCTGTTCAGCCGGCCGCCCGCTCTCGGCCGCGACGTTGAACGTACTTCGGACCGGTGTGTCGACTCAGCTTGATCATCCAACCCTTCGAAGTTAAGTATCTCATCGGGCATGTTTTGTTCATTCATGGTTTCCGCCCACCTGTAATGCGGATCTGGGCGTTGTGGCCTGGAGTCCGGGCGCCGTCTAAACTCTGGCTTCTGCCGTAGATTCCTCTGCGCCTCTGGGGCCTATTTACTGTACATTCTATGATGGCGTCGGCCGGAGCCGTCGATTTTACTTCTCTACATGCATCACGGTTGATTGCGCACTTAGGCAGGCACGTCTTTTCTCTATGGGCTCACTAGGTAAGATGCTTTTTATCTTCTCCAACATCCTTTGTTAGCGTGCTCTATCATTTCAGTGACGTTTTACATTCTCGTGCGCGTTTACTTGCACCCTTACGGTGGTTTCGGTTTTACACCTGAGGTTGCTCTGGCCCATGGATGTATTAGGCCTGGTAGGTGACCGTGTAGTATGTTAGGGCCATGGACTGTATATTATGTGGTAGGGCTGTGCGCTACTGCGTGCGGCAACCTGAGATTGCCTACATGGTCGTGGTTCCAGCTGCCGTCCGACGTTGCTAGTCATCTGGTGGTGTGCATGGGTAATCTCAATCATTTCATTTTCGCTGATACGGAGATTAAAGTTACTTGCTAGGACTTAATGTTGGTAAGGGGTTATTGTTGCTACCTAGAATGCTATTTAACCATTAGTTATTTATCGTACCAGCTACCGGCAGCCTTTTTCCATAAAATGTCTGTATGGAGAACACCGTGTGGCATGGCGCATCTCTACATTGTCGAGTTTCTGCATATAAGATGTACTAATTAAGTCTTCAACGCTTCAGCTGGGCACGTGATGTCAGCTATAGCAGTCACTGGAATGCTACCTCGGGTGAGTTTAGCTTTGAATGGGCATAGGAGGTTTGTGTTTTTGTCCCATATTCGCAACGTTTCTGGGCTTAAAGTACGTTTCTGCTACTCGGGCAGGGGCAAGATTCTTTTCCCGCTAGGGAATGACACGTTGTTCAGGTAGTCATGCTGACGTCAGCAAAAGTATATGGCACTTATATTCTGCATTTGTACAAATAACACTCATCGTCGTTTGCCTGGTTGCTATCGTTCGTGCTTTATTCTCACTCACGGTGGGTAGCGCACGTTCATAATATTCTTGTATGGTCTTCAAGGCAAGTGTTCTCGGCGGTAATATTCATATTGTACAGTGCCGTCACATTGTTGTTTGACAAGTTTAATTACTGTTGATGATCTATCTAACAAGCTGCATTGCTCGCATCAGCTATTTTATTTTATCTTATATCTGCGGGGGCCTCATCGAGTTTTACGTTTTATTACTTCTATTTACTAAGATAAGAGTTGTTCATTTCAACTGACTTTTCTATGTTGGCAATATATTTGTGCGAGTCCTGCAAATCTGATTCTGACTGATTCCTGTGTCGGAACCAGTGGCAGCCCCGGTGTCTAATCACTACGCCATATTTCGGTCATGGCTGATCTCGGCGGTTGGTCTTATATCATTAAAGTGTGTTTCTTACTCATGGGCGCGCCAACCTCAGCATGGTGCATATGGGTCGTGTGACCTCATGTCTGCTTTGTGGTCATCGCAGTCTCCTATTTCATTGATCCTTCTTGCAGAATCCTATGTTTGTTTCGTTTACTTTTACCTAGATTCTGCGATGCCCGTTGAAGGTGAGTATTTTCTGTATCTGCCCAGACACTTTCTGTATTATTAGAGATTACTTTAGGCTTGTCGACACATTTAAATTGTCGTGGTCGGCATTCACTTGCTTCTCATAATCGTCATCGTGCAGATGGCTTCTCTGTCTTAGCCACTCTAGTGGTATCTGGGTACTACTAAGGCACTATGTTAACTATACCTGTGTGGCACTGGTTTTTCTTTGGCTAGTTAAGTTTTGGGGGAATCCCTATCATACGTTAGGTGGTGGTAGTCCAGTTTACAGGGCAAACAGTGGTCGTTATTGTCTTATGCGTTGATCGAATTTGTCTCATATTGAACCGTCGTACAGTTCATCTCTGCATTATGTTTAAACAGCATTCATCTTGCAATAGAATTCTCCTATTTGCTACACCCTATGGATCTCATCATATCAATGTCTTATTATGCGCATGTTTTACACAATGTCTTTGCAGCACCTCCAGCTAGACTTCATATTCTGCATGTTCAACTGGTTTTCTTGCAGCATGGGTAAAATACCTCATGTAACTTATCATGCAGTGCATTAAGTGACATTTTCACTGACCTCGTACGCAGCTAACTCATGACATTTGACCTCATCAATTGTACTCCTTACAACACTAAATTTCAAAACGCGGAGACGCTGCTTCTTTTCATTTACACGCAGACTCTACTCTGCGCTTTAATCTATGATCAATTATTCATTGCCTGGCTCATACTAGAGGTTTCCCGGCTAACTTTGGGTAGAATCTTCTAAGTATTCAGAATAGGGGCGGCTTCCGTGGGGCTTATCAAGGCATTCATGTACGTCCCTGCAACATCTCGGCATATGGTCTTCCTCTATTTAGTCTCTTCCATTCGTCCCGACGTCGGCAACATCCTCGCAACCCAGAGATCTCTCAGGCATAATCCTAGTAATGCATATAACTGGTGGTGGCGTGTTTATGATCTCTGATTCATTCTCACATTCATTGAGTGATTTTGCATATTCGTATGTCAGCATCTCATCTTCTCTTGCTTTATTCTTATTCACACACCCGTACACCATGCGACGGTCATACGTATATAAATCAAAATGAATAAATAAATATAAACCCGGACACAGCAGCCGAGGATAAGACTAACCCGGACGCAGCAGCCGAGGATATGAACAGGCCAACCCGGACGCAGCAGCCGAGGTTCAAGTCGCCATGCCCGACATTAAGCGCAGTCAAACCCGCAGCAACCGAGGTTCAAGTCGCCACACCGACTTCAAGGGTAGCCAAACCCGGACGCAGCAGCCGAGGCTTTAAGTCGCCATGCCGACATCCAGGGTAGCCTAACTCGGTCGCGGTGGCCAAGGTTTAAGTCGCCATGCCGACATTCAGGGTAGCCTAACCCGGACGCAGCAGCCGAGGTTTAAATCGCGAAACGCCTCCATGTAATCATCGTCATCTGCATCCTCCCTATCTTTGTCTTCACTTGCCTCGTTCTGTCTTACTTATGCTTTAATATCATCATCATCATCATCATCATCATCATCATCATCATCGTCGTCAATATTCATTTCCTGTCGTATCATTTTCTTGGTCTGCTACTCTTGACGGCCTCAATTGCGGCCTAATTCCATTACACGTGGTATCATTCTCTGTTTCACCATGACATCATATAGGAACGTTTCGTTCACCCAGTTCTCGCCACGTTCTTTTTGGGGGTTCATACTTCGGCCCGAGGTTTAAGTCACGAAACACCTCTATGCAAATCATCCTCCTCATCAACGTCCTCTTCATTTTATTATTATTGTTCGTCTATATTCTGCTTATTATAGCCATCACCATTGCCACTATCATCGTTATTGTTATTTTCATCATCCTCAATATATTCACTTACTGTTGTATATTTCTTGGCCGGCTATTCTAACGGGCCCAAATGCGGCTAATTTCATACCAGTCTGTATCATTCTCAGTTCATCATGATATCAGATAGGAACGTTTCGTTCACCAAGTTCTCGCCACAAGTTCTCACCACATTCTTTTGGGGGTTCATACTTCGGCCCTACCCCTTTTTAAAAGTTTCTCAGAATTTTTAAATGATGGTGGAGTCTAATCTCCAAAGACTGTACTGTACATTTCACGCACATGTACAATAAATCATCACATATCAGAAATGAAGTCTCCTGATTGAAATGGCTGCACATGGTTTTTGCCTCTGACATGACAAACAAACATGGAGCTGGCTGAACCGTAATAGTGAGTGAGTATTTTTTTGTTACATTTCCAACACATACTCAATTTACTCAAAATGTGTATGCAGGGTGAGATTTATTAAAAAAGCAGAGGAGGGGATGTTTTTGATCATGCACAACAAAACATGCAATAATTACATTTTCCTTTCAATACCATGGATAGTGCCACTCGGCCAGCCATGCCAAAACACTTCTTTATGAAGTACAATATCCAGTGGAAAATAATCTCAAAATGAAATAGCCCAATGTGGTGTCAACATAAAACACAGCGCTCTCAAGCCAGAGAGCGGAGTTCATTTAGCAGCGAAAACAAAAATACTATCACCCAGGAAACACTTCTTTCCTCGGGAGTGTTTAAATCCAAACCACAATCTTTTTTCTGAACTTAACTAGTCATTTAGGTGCCTAAACTTAACCGTCATCACCGCATGACGCTCACTTTTTATCAGCTAAACTCAACAATGGCCCCTGAAAGGATCGTCACCTGGTGGTGCCTGTACCCGGCTCACAGTCACCTATTGGCGGCTAAACAACTGTCGCTGGCAGCTGGCGTCCAGGGGCTCTGTAGCGACTAAACACGACCAGCATTTGCCGCTCGGATATTATCGTTCTATGGCACTATAGACTGCAATATATAGACCAAAAGGGATGAAATCCCATGGATTTCCCCGGCAAATCGCAGTCTGTGTGTATGTAATTGGAACTACGCAATGATCATGGTTGTGCATGTCATCTCACTGTCACAGCCAATCATCTATAAAGATGCCTCTCATGAGCCAATAAAAAAATCACATTGATTTCTTATTTGTTGAATTTTCGGTCCATCACTTAAGCCAGTGATAGCAAGGGGCAAGAATGGGCTCAGCCCACCCAAACAAGATTTAAGAAAATGTGTTCAGCCAATGGAATTAATAGCACAAAAAATATGAGTGCCTTCCTAGCTTCTGATTGGTTGCACGCTGCCCACTGCCCCGTCTTCTCGTTGTGTTCAGACTTGTTAATATGGTCAGGCACAGCTATGACAGAACCGTAAAAATAGACACGAGCAGCGCAGCTTCTTTGTTCAGTGTAGCAGCTTCTGTTGATTATAATGGAGGCACTCTGCATTGTCTGTTGCAGCAGAAGTGTGGCGATGCGTACGTGCGTGCTTCACGTATTTCTGCCGTCGTTTTGGATTTCTACCTCCGATGCAGAGCAGCGTGCAGCCGCTTCCCTAAACTTTGTCTCATTCATACACCCAAATGGGGCTCTGTGTCTGTCGGACGGTCTGGATACTGCCATACAGCAAAAGAATAACGTAATGCACAGCATACTGTAGGGCAGGTGGATCTTTTCATTAAACTATTGTGACTGTATCAAGTTATGACTTTTTATTCTCCTAATATTACAACTTTTTTACTCAATATCACAACTGGGATGAGTTTCATTTTGTATGTGCACAAAGTTTTAAACATGAGCAGAAATCTTGCTGAAACACATTTGAGCTATTAAAGTCTATTGTGTATGTTCTGTTTCCTGTTTTATTTTGCAGTCTGTTTTTTTCTCCCTTGTCATGTCTTGTTTTACTTCCTGCCTTGTGTTTTCCCGCCTTTTATGATTGTTCTGCCTCACCCTGATTTGTTTCACCTGTCCCTTGTTACCTCGTTACACTGTGTTTTAGTCTCTGTGCGGTGTTTGTCTCGTGTTGGATCATTGTGCTGTTCGGTCGGTGTTGGTATGTTTTGTCTCAGGTTCAGTGTCTTGCGTCGTGTCTTGTGTTCTGCCATCTTGCCTTTGTTTGGATTATTTTTGTGTTTGCCTACCTCTGGACACTTTTTGTTGTGAGTTTTGTTCATAAAATTCCTTCAACTCTGCATTTTGGTCCAAGCCTCACCATTATTCCTGACAGAACCTGACACAGGGGCTTATAAATTAATTAAAATGAATTAATGTATCATTGAAGTGCCACATGCACATTGAAAGAGGTTAGTTCCCTGACAAAAGATGCAAAAGAGGAGGGAGAGATGTGTGTTGACTGAGCAGAGATAACATTAAATGAGAAGTTGATGTAGAGGTGGATAAAAATTTGAGAGCCTTAGTGCATTATATTATGTTTTTATATTTTGAATTGTCGCCTATGTTTCCTTTACATACAGTGAATAATGCTATTTTCACCATAAATTGGTGTATACTATTGGTACATATTATTTAAATACAAAACCACCCCGGGGCCTAACTGAAGGTCAATGGAAAATGTAATTGTTCATGTTTTTAGTAACAACTTTTTTACCCTCTCCTTTTACAGCAGTAAAATCTAATCTTGTCTTCAGTTAAACCAAAAAGTCAAGCATTCTGCCACACTGGCGCAATGAAACACTATTTAAAGTTTTAACTGAAGTCAACGCACACAGCAGCAGGTCACACATGGTGCAGATAACGTATACCACAAGACGGAGGAAAATCAATTCAGAGAAAACGGAAGCTGCCACAATCCAATTACAATACTAGCAGAAATGTGATTTGTATGCACACAAGTGCCCATAGGAGTAATGAGCTCAGAGAAACTCTTGAGTTTGTGTGTGTGTATGTGTGTGTGTGTGTGTGTGTGTGTGTCTAATGTAGGTGTGTTCCTCAAGAGTACAGATTAAACAGGATAGACAGCATACTGTGCATCACATCTGTTATCTGCTGAATAGAAGTTCCATTTTTGGTAAATGTAGATGTAACCAGATGACATTTATTTTTGCATGCTTTCTTTGGCATCCTTGACTGGATTTATTGTTGTCAGAGAGGTGTGAAATTGGCAGTAACATTGCTAAATCCCTCACATGAGAAGCAGGCTTAAATTAAAAGACCACAGGTAGTCGACATTTGTAATTCATTGAAAGTATCGATATTTACGATCCCAACGCCTCCTGCTCTAGTATCGATTCTCATATAAAAAGATCAATATTCAAACTCAGTAATTTGGAGTGAGTTTTTATGTTATAAGTAGCTTGTTGTCACCAGAAAAGTATATCCGGTAAGGGGAAGGAACTACTTCTCCTTCCGCCGGTCAGTTGTGTGTGCACTGCGGCTCTGTGACGGAGCTGGCTGGGGGAGCCTATTTTTATTTTATTTTTTGTAAACATGAATGTTTTGTGAAAACAATTTGAGTTAACGGTTTTCAAGGGTGCCTGATTTACATGTGTTGTAAAGAACAGCAAAACGTGGAAATGGAATATTTTCTGACAAGGTTAAGAGTCGAATTTTTTTTATTTGTGTTATTTTCAACCTGTTTTACTGTACAAGTCTCTGAGATTTTCTTTATAATTAAATAATAGAGTAGTTTATTGTCTTGTCATTATGCAGCTATAATTTGGAATTGGTAAGCCTACAACCTACTTTTTTACTTTAAACACTACAAATAAAATACGTAAAAAGTATTGGTATTGGTATCGGCAATACCAGCCTGGGTATTACTTGGTATCAGATTGAATAGGAATTAAGTGGTTATCGCACATCACTATTTCTTTGTGTTGTAATATTAAACTCCGGTGGATTTGAGGACTATGGTTAACTGTTCCTCAGATCTCTGCAGGGGAAATCCAGACAGCTAGCTAAACTATCTGTCCAATCTGAGTTTTCTGTTGCACGACTAAAACATCCTTTGAACGTGCACGTTCCACCGTGGCTCCGTCTAGCGCTTAGCGTTGCCAAAGACGATTGTGATTGGTTTAAAAGAAATGCCAATAAACCAGAGAACGTTTATCTCTCATCCCGGAATGCTGTGTGGACTAGCAAGACCCTCCTCAGCAGCGTTGTGGAGAAAGGTCTGGCAATGTGAGACTATAACCGCCCCTCCCAACTCCTCTGCAATGTATTTGACCCGAAAATAGAAGAGAGCAGGTGCAAGCAATGGCGACAAAAACAACAGCAACAACACAAGCTTTACAGCTTTAAACCTACTGAGGACTTTGCCATGGCAAGTACGAAATGTACAGCGCTGAAAGGTTGTCCATTCTCCCCACTTTCCAAGTTGTTGTGATTTTGACAAAGGTCAACCAGAAGAAAAAGCCTTATTCCAACCAGTTGTATGATGGCAGAGTGCCACCTGTACCGGAGGTAGAGTTACTCCCGTTATTCACTTAGCCGGGGTAAGACCAAACCCTCGTCACTGCTGTGCACGTAAACGCACTGAGTGTAACTTACCAGGAGTAGGCTGTGGGTAGTCTTGCATTGCCAGACCTTCCTCCACAACGCTGCGGAGGAGGGTCTGGTTAGTCCACACAGCATTCCGGGAATGGACAAAAACGTGCTCTGGTTTATTAGCATTTCTTTAAACCAATCACAATCGTCTTGGGCGGTGCTAAGCGCCACACGGACCAATGGCACCTCTGCAAAATAGCCTCGGGAAGGAACTTTTAAGTTTAAATTCTACCACAAAGAAAGTGAAAGGTAACGGACATCCGGCCGAAATGAAAGACATGTGGTGGATTTTCCGGCGGCATCTGAACAATCCCGGAAGTGGAACGTTGTGGATAACACTGCTGAACAGCCACATCACTGCACACAGTACCTCCTTAAACAAAAATGCTGAAAACAACTCACTGACACTAGCTTCTGTGTCCATCTACTTGGCATTCCCACTCTTTCTGAAGTGCTCCTCCAGACAGTGCATCATGAAAGTGTAAATCATGCAGAGAGACAGTGGATGGATTAATTTACTGATCCTGCTGATTTGCATGATTAAAGTGGCTTTGTAGGCGGCAAAATGGTTGGTACCAGATCCAAAATCATATTAAGAAAACAGCTTTTTACGAGGATTTTGCCTTTGTCGTGTCTAAAGAAACAATGGTGCTAGGAAAAAATGTATCCAGCAGCAAGCTTCTGTAACAGGTTAACTACAACAAAAATGTAAATGAGCTTTTGAAAACAACTAATTAGCTCTGAGATGTACCTGAAACTTAAGCTGTTAGAAGGCAAATAGTGCATTCCCCCTTGGAAGTTTTCATGTTTTATTGCTTAACAACGTTTAATCATCACACCATATTGTTGCAGCTCCTCTTTTAACCATGTGTGCTGAGCTCTCCATTTTAGCTACCGAGTGAGGCATCACACTTCTGTACCATCTTTGTTGGGAGTCGCACATGTGCAGTAGCTAGGTAAGGACTACTAGCCAGTCAGAAGCAGAGGATGAGGTCGTGCCACGCTAGCAGCTAGGTGAGCATTATAACGTGTGTTACAAAGTGACGCACGTTCGTCACGGAAGTAAAGGCTGGACTACAATAGAGCTGTTTGGAGCAGTTGGTGAACAGTGGTTTCTGTTAGAGATGGTAAGTCCCTTTGGGGGGACTTTGGGCTTTTTCACTTTGTTAACCTATAACATGCACAAAAAAGATATATAACACAATAAAGGAAAGGGAAAAGGCCAAAAAGCATAAAATGAGCACTTTAATGTAAAACTTAAAATAGATCTCTAAATGTGATCTAAATTAATTACAAATATAAAAGATATGTTGTACATAATAGGACAAACCTAAACCATTACAGGTCGAGCCAAATCTTTTCCGAAGTTACATAATTAGTTGAAAGATCACATGTCAGTAGTCGAGGGGTTTCACTTGATTGCATGAATGCAGTTGTATCTGGAAGGTAATTGTCATGGCAAAACCTGCAACAATATTCTTTGCAAAAAGGTGTTAAATCAATCATTAAGAAATACAAAGAGTACTCTCTCAAAAGCTGAAGACAAGTTGAAGAAGAGTCTACTGGGTGGTGATGGGGCAGTGGATATGACACATGCCTTTAGTGTGGGAGACCAGGGTTTGATTCCCACTGTGATACATCAAACAATGTGTCCCTGAGCAAGACACTTAACCCCTAGTTGCTCCAGAGGCGTTTGACCTCTGACATATATATATATATATATATATATAGCAATTGTAAGTCGCTTTGGATAAAAGCTTCAGCTAAATGACATGTAATGTAACGTCTATGGTGTGATGAGACCAAAATGGAGCATTTTGCCCATTAGAAGAAATACCATGTTTGGTGTAAGGCTATGGAAGTTATGGCCATATATATTTGAAAATGGCCAAATCTTTATGGCTGTTATTTGCATCAATATAAGTTAAACATTGCTAGGGCTGTCCTCGACTAAAGAAATTCTTAGTCAACTAACACTTATACGATTTTGTCGACTAATCGATTAGTTGATTTAATTGACTGAGCTGTGCGCTTTGAGAGGTGGTTAAGACTAGAAAAGCACAATATAAATGTAGTTAATTAACCATCTGTAAAAGTGAGTTTCTCCACAATTAATCCTGCAAAAGCACCACTTTAAATCTTGTGTTTACCATAAATGTGCTCAGAAGTTTCTTGGAAATAAGTAATTAAGCATGAATAAGCATAAAAAATGACTAATCGACTAAAGAAATCGTAGTCGACTGATTAGTCAACTAATCGACTAACCGGGGATTTCCACTGGATTCGTCACGAGGACCCACAAGTTCTCACGAATTCACGTAGACTAGAACCACAAAACCAACAACAGTTTGTTTCCATCCAGAGGAGTAGAGGGCAAACGACTCTGTGCTGTGTTTTCAAGATGTGGAGCAGGGAAATAAGAATCCGCCGTGAGCATGGTGTATTTTATTTTGAAAATTAACCGGATAGATTCTGTGCTCGACTTCCTGTCCCACACTATCTGCTGTGTGCTGAATTGCTGCGGAGCTCTCCGTCGTCCGTCAAAAATAGAAGCTCTGCGTATCTGCTGAGGAGGGCTGCAGACTGACGGAACTGGGATGGAGTAGGGACGCTGACGTTCCGCAGTCTGTGGAAATACACACACTGACTTTAATGGAAATCTAATGATTCCATCGACGTTCCGGAGACGTTCCGGAGACGTTCCGGAGACGTTGCGGAGACGTTCCGCATCCAGTGGAAATTGCCGGTAAGAGGTGGCAGCCCTAAACATTGTCCACAATCACAAACATACAATCCCCATAGTGAAGCCTGGTGGTGGCAGCACCATGCTGTGGGGATGCTTCTCTGCAGCCGGCCCTGGAAGGCTTGTGAGGATGGAAGGTAAAAGGAATACAACAAACTACAGCAAAGTCCTGGAGGAAGAACTTATGCAGTCTGCAAGAAACCTCGGACTGGATTGATCAGTTAAAAAAGCTACATTAAATCTCCTTTAATTCAATATTGTATGGCAATAAAATATAAAAACTGTATACAAATAATCACTGTATAGTTTATGTTAAGGAAAAACTCAGGAGCAGCACAACTCAATTCACATATGTGAAGTAGTTTCGGGATACTGATGAATTGGACAAAAGCATTTAATCGATATTCATTTGAGGAGAGAAGTTAGGCAGGCAGTAAAGTTTAACCACAATGTCTTATCATGTCCCTAGTCTCACATTGCCCCACAGTGCTGCGGAGGAGGGTCTGGCTAGTCCACACAGCATTCCGGGATGGGAGATAAACGTTCTCTGGTTTATTGGCATTTCTTTTAAGCCAATCATAATCGTCTTTGGCAACGCTAAGCGCTAGACAGAGCCACGGTGCTGCTGCAAAATAGCCTCGGGAAGGAACTTGTTTTGGTGGAACATGTATTCCTTCAAAAGTTGTTTAAGTCCTGCAACAGAAAACTCAGATTGGACAGATAGTCTAGCTAGCTGCCTGAATTTACCCTGCAGAGATCTGAGGAGCAGTTAACCATAGTCCTCAGAAATCCACCAAAGTTTAAAAAGGCAACACAAACAAAGCGGAAGGTGACGGACATCAGGCCTAAAAAGAGTGACATCTGGCAGAATTTCTGGCGGCACCGGAGCAATCACGGGAGTGAAATGACATATATATAGACTATCATGTCCCCAACTCTCTGAAGTTCCTGTGTTCCTGAAGGACTATTTAAACTCATGCTGGAGGCGTTAAGTTTAGCTGAACTTCCAATATAAACAAAGATATTGCCGGCGTCGTAAACACAGATACTTAACCCAATTATCTCAGCACAGACAGAATGTGTTATGTGTTTACTTCCTCCATGACCTTGGCAGGATGAGAAAGCACTGTGTTATCATACAGCTGTCACGTCTGAACTACTCCTCTGCCTGGAAAGGTTATGAGGTTATGTTGGACATTGACCTGAATGGAACCTGGCCACCAATGTCTCAACTTACTTAGAGTTTGAAGCTGGGAATTCCACCACAGTTTTCTCTAAATTCTCTTTTTTTCAGGGTGTGACAAAAAAACACAGCATTCAATCAGTATTAGTATATCTGGATTGTCACTTTTTATTTTAAAATAGACACTGTGTCTGTAATTGAAATGTCTATTTTAATCCACATGTTGTATTTTCCCGAGTGACATTTGTGCTTGTTTTAAATGTGTCTGTGCCAACATTGACACACAAACATTCCCAAAAGTGTAAAGATGTTTACTGCTGCTCACAAACCAACACAGTCTCACTCCCTACTCGTCAAATGTATGACGCATGGTCAAGGACCCTGGCGTCAAGTTTCAACGAAATAGGGGTACCCTTGACGTTATTTTTTGACGAGGGGGTCCGTCAGATAGACATTCATGTTATTCCCTCACCGTCGGATATCGACGAAAGAAAAAAACACGCCCCCCGCCCCTTAACTCGAAATCTGTGACAGTTATTATTGGTATTTTTAGCCCAATAACTGCTGTTTTAATCAACATTATTCACGAGATATTATCATGGTTTAGATGTATTTATTTTAATGTTATTATTTCGGTATATTTCGGCCAGGTAAGCTGGATTGCTTTTTTGTTGATTTATATTTTTTAAACTATCATGCCACATCTATCAACATTTATTTAGATGTTATCATTGTATTCATTTCTTTACTTTAATAATATTATTTCGGTCTTATTACCGGTGAAATATTACAGTATAGGCTAATACAGAACATTACATACAGTCAGTGATTGTGTCACCAGCAACAACACGTTGCTCAGTTTTGTTCCAGTAAGTTATGAACCATAATAACGTTTAAACGAATCCGCGGAAAACTCCGGAAGTGACGCAGTATGTCCCGCTCAGCGGATACGAAGATAAAAATATATAATATTCGTAATATTGATGTTTTTTTCTAACGTTGTATTTGAGGAGTTAAACAATAAAGATAGTTATAATAATAAAATACAGTTTCATGTATTTGTCTCATATATTGTGTGCTCGGCCGGCCGGCGGGCGGCCTCAATCTGAAATGGAATCAAGCCATTTCACGGCGGACAGCAGAAAAAGGAGCCGAACGAGTCCCCCCACCCACCCCGGAAGAACTACAAGTGCTCAAGCTTTGTAACAGCTTCTGTGGCGTTTCTTATGGGAGTTGTAGTTTTAAAGTATATTGGTCTATTTCTCATAAGTAGAAGTTGGCAGTATATAATTTTGGATACACCCTGGGGTTGTTTGGGATGGAGAACACACTGGTGTCATCAGATTTTAAAAATCAAATCGTTAAATAGGTGAAAATAGCTTATTACCATATTTGACAGTGCTTACAGTAGGTAATTTGGTGACCATATCTACATGACAACTGAGGTCCAGAGCTTTCTATAACAGCTGGTTTTATGTGTGTAGAACCTTCTGTTGCTAAATGACAGGCCTTCATACATGTACTGGGTTCAAGGTTCAGAGGTCAATATTTCAAAGCAGGAGTAATGTAGGCTATCCTCTTCAGACTGACATATGTTACTCTCCAGGTTGAGACCTTTCCAACGATGTGTTTGCTATAGTCCTACAACAACGTTTAAATTTTTACACATCATGGAGACCACTATGCAGGAGATAGGCCTACTTTATTGTCCCCAGAGGGATATTTGAGTTCAAATGCTTCACAAATAACACTTGACATATTGTTTTATCATACAGCTGACATACTTAAAATAAAAAACAACATGAACAAAGTGATATAGGCTAGACTGAAGCACATCACACAGCAACAATCTATTGCTCATCTTTCACAAACAGTGACAAGAGCAACACAACCATGCTTCATATCATGAAGCTATTGCACACCCTCAATCTCAAGCAACATTATTTAAAGTTTTAATTGAGGTAGGTCCAAATTAGGCCTATATCATCATCAACGTTTTTATAGTTTAGAAATGTTAAGTTTACCCATATCTTCTGCCAGAGGATAAGAGCTCATACTTGGCATTGAGAATAAAGATAGAGCGGACCATATTCTGTGTGCTTGCCTGGAGAGACTAGTTTCTATTCCTCTACACAACCTTCATGAGAGTCATAATAAAATTCTCGGTAATGCAGCCTTGTATAACATAAACCATCTGATTCACCGTGGGTGTCTGCTCTAAATGATAACACACACTTTCAACACGGGCCTTCCAGCCAAAGGTGCATGTTGTCCATATGAACACCATTGGGCCTATAGGAGCAGAGCCGATGGATTGGTTCATCATTTATGACCTCTGATATCCTCTGACCCAGCTCTATCTCGAGAGTTACCTCAACTTCAGTTTCAAAGGGGGGGTCAGCTTTTCTTAGACATGAGTAGGGGGGGCACCAAGGAAAAAAGGTTGGAAACCACTGCTCTGACCCATGTCATGACCCTTTTCTCAGCTTGTGAAATGGTTGAATGAGATGTGTGAGTTTTGTCTTTGCAGTAGTGCTGAGCTAGAAGTGTGCCAAAAATGCCATATATACAAATGTTGTATATGTATACATACCCAAACAAAGCTATATACATCTTACTCAGTGAACAAAAACCTCGGTAACAATCTGCTTATCCTTTTAATTTCCTGAAAATGCTTCCTAAAACTAGGCTGTATTTCTAAACACTCAACTGTAGGTTTTTTATATAGTATATATAAGGCAAATCAAAGTGCTAAATATAAAACACAATTTTTTCATTATTAGTATTTTATTGTGTAAATTCTCACGTACAACGTGGAACATTCTTTCACAGACGAGATGTGGAATGTCCACGTCACTTCCGCGGATTCGTTTAAACGTAGACAAATACATTAAACTGTATTTTAATATTATAACTATCTTTATTGTTTAACTCCTCAAATACAACATTAGAAAAAAACATTAATATTACGAATGTTAGGCCTATATATTTTTATCTTCGTATCCGCCGAGCGGGACATACTACGTCACTTCCGGAGTTTTCCGCGGATTCGTTTAAACGTTATTATGGTTCATAACTTACTGGAACAAAACTGAGCAACGTGTTGTTGCTGGTGACACAATCACTGACTGTATATATGTATATTGAAGCAATCCTGGCGTTAAAGACCAGCTGATCGCTGCCCGATTCTTTGAAATGAATGGCCGCATTGCATTAGATTGGGATAGGCCTATTGGCTTTGAATGCTTCCTGCTCGGATCATATCGTAATGTTCTGTATTACAGCATATACTGTAATATTTCACCGGTAATAAGACCAAAATAATATTATTAAAGTAAAGAAATGAATACCATGATAACATCTAAATAAATGTTGATAGATGTAGCATTATAGTTTAAAAAATATAAATCAACAAAAAAGCAATCCAGCTTCCCTGGCCGAAATATACCGAAATAATAACATAAAAAGAAATACATATAAACCATGATACTATCTCGTGAATAATGTTGATTAAAACAGCGGTTATTGGGCTAAAAATACTAATAACTGTCACAGATTTCGAGTTAAGGGGCGGGGGGCGTGTTTTTCGTCGATATCCGACGGTGAGGGAATAACATGAATGTCTATCTGACGGACCCCCTCGTCAAAAAATAACGTCAAGGGTACCCCTATTTCGTTGAAACTTGACGCCAGGGTCCTTGACCATGCGTCATACATTTGACGAGTAGGGAGTGAGACTGTGTTGCACAAACACACACTATCAGCTAGCTACCATTCAAGAAAAGTATCTAAAAACGAGAATATATATTTGCTGATATGTATTTGCATGTAAATATATATATATATATGTATGTGTATTGAGAAAACAGCGAAGAAATGGCCAAAACTCCATAGCGCCCCTTTAATCTTCCTTTCCACTTAAGTTCATCTAGTTGGTGCTAGCTAAATCACGGAACCCGCTGTTTATTTTTGGACTGCTCGCTCACTAACAACACTCATGTCTGTGTTCCAGGCCCCGCAAGATTGGTATGGGATCCCAATGCAGTCCCCTATGCCTTAAAAAATGCAAGAATAATTTGTGTGTCTGTGCTGTGATTCAGATCCACTACCAAATGTAATGGGTTATTTCTTAGCCCATGCTACACTCATGGATGTATAATAAAGCCTGGATACAGTGTTTTAGGTGGAGCATCCACATATAAAATTACCCTGATGATCTGCGCTGCAGGCCAACTAGAGACCTCAGCCAGCCGAGTCAGCTGCTTCCGGTTTAGCATTCTGCTAACTTGAATGGGGGTTACATGATTTAATCGTGCGGCTCTTCTAGACTTACTAATTTCGGACCGAATGGATCAAATTCTGATAGTCAAACGATTGTGACGCTCAAAAAAATGTATCCACTGATTTACAGACGTCTCCTTTGCCATGTAAGTCTATGGGAACAAGCATTTTTGGGCCAGAGGGCATTAAGTGACGGACACAGAAGTTGTTATTCCACAGTTTGGCTGCTATGTCAAATTGGCTTCAAAGCCCAATGCTTGGGGCTGAGCTGGTTGGTTGATTTGTGTCTACCATACACTAGAAGATTTTGAACAGACTTTGAAAAGACTAAAGTCTTACACCCTCTCACATCTAAAGACAATCATCCCATATCTAACGAAAATGACGTCATACGATGTAAAGACTGCTCTTGCAGGGTCACAAATTTCAAGACTACAACTAGATTCAATTTGAAAAATGTAACCAAGCTAGCTAGCTACTGCTAGCGTCAGCTGGTAACTTAAGGGAACGTTTGCAGATTTACCGTTTTGCCGTACATGCAGATGATTGGCGGCAGTACCCGAAGGTCCGCGTTCATCCACTGGTAAAACTCCCGTTTGATGACTCGCTTCAGAAGGGTTGAAAATGGGCAACTTCCCCTCTTTAGCATTTAGCTTAACAATCATAAACAAAACTGGCTCTAGCCGTTTGCTGCTTCCTGTTTGGTGCTGGAGGGAGTACACCCATTAGTAGTTGACAATGTTCACATGATTTAACTTCACCAGCAAGACTTAAAACCTACGATAATATCAAACACGTTTGAGTTTGTCGGGAAAGAGGCTGACTCGTACTAAGTTTTATGACCACCTCACACCAAACGATAGAGACGATGGTAGCGCACCCCATGTTACTGCCGGCTGAATAATGTTGGCTGTGTAAACTGTTTACTGTATTACAGTGTCCTCTTACAGACCACACTGGTTGGGGGTTGAATAATGATAATTGAAATGGACTTTTGTTGTCTATTTATTACCATGCACTAAGTTGTATCTAATTCATTATGTGGTATTTCTCATTGGGGGTAGCGGGGGAATCTTTTGCTGGTCGATCCAAACATAACAGTGGAACTTCTCACAAAATTATTGATTGTCCTTGTTGGCATATGACGTTAATACAGGTGAATTTACCAACAACACATATTGTGTGCCAAATATTCATGCTTAAAATTAGCTTGAATGTGTCTGTTTGGACTACCCCCGGCTGTGGTAGAAGTTGCTTTGCCGAGTATAAATATCAGAACACTGGCTAAATGTAGTAGTCCCAGTTTGAGCTTCTCACACATAGCTGCTGGTAGCGTTACCAAGCTAGATAAGCTTTCGCTTTCCATTGAAGCGCCAGCTGAATAAATAGTGCAACATGAACATGTATTCCTCTTCAGTGGCAGTAAACACAACACATGGGGTGGTTGAACGCTGTTCCATTGGTTGACACTTAGCGGCGGTATGTGCAAAATGTAGCAATTAGCCAGCAAAGACAACAAAGACTGCAAGCAAACATGAATGTAATTAACACAGGGAATGAAGAAGGAAATGCATTCATGTTTGTCAGGCCTCGAGGTTACAGACAATGAGTTTTGGTGGGAAAATAAGTTCTGTAAATAGAAACTCTGGATGTTTACAAGGCTGGCTCATCGGATCATCTTGTTTGTGGAACAGCCCTCAGATTCATATCTTAATGGCCACAGTCAAATGAAATGCTGTACTCTGGAGATCCAAACATTCTCTAAAGTTAAAAAGGGAAAAGCAGCATTGAAACAAGTGACTTTAATTGTTGGATTTTTGTTAAGTGTATTTACTAAAACTCTTCTGCTCCATTACAAGTAATTAAGTAAGTAAGTCCTGCATTGAAAATATGACTATAAAAGTATTAAAACTAAATATAATATTAAAAGTTAAAAGTTATCAATACCGGGAAAAACTGCTCCAGCTTTCCAACTGTAATCAGAAAGCAGGGGCGACACTTTGTTTCTCCGTCTCCGCCTCTAAAGTCGGTACTTGCTCCGAAGCTAATCCCCATCACTCTCTCACTCGCTCTACCACACACTCCCCAGCATACACACATGCCGGCCCTGCTATTCTCTTAAAGAGATACGCTAGAATGACGCAGACACCAGCACACAAGTACAAAACTCAGGCCACTTACGTAGGCTACAGCAAAAGCTCTGCGTAGAGCCCCTGCAGAAGCATCAATCCGACTTTACACTGTTATGGTGGGTGTCCATACGTGTTGTTTTCACGGATGGGATCGGCCCGCTTCCCAGCATTGCACGCTTGTGAGCTTGCCACCAGTTTCTCTTCACTGACCACTGACAAGCAAAGAAAAGTCTACACCCTCCTACAAACGCGATGGCTGCAGCTGATTGGACGAACGCGTCACGTGGGGCTGGTTGCTCCTGAATTTCCAAACCGACCGTAATGGCAGCTGATTCGGAATACGATCTTGTATTTCACGAAAACAGTTCACCGAAACGTGTTTCTGAAAACATTTGAAGTAAGAAATAGGCTTAGCAGTTGCTGAATCTGTCTTCATTTCAGATTGACAAAGATCAGTTTAAAATATTTTCGTCAGCTTTTGAGAGGCGGTGAGCCGAGCCAGATGCGACTCGACGCCCCCCTTCTCTAAAGTCCCCGCGACGCTACCAGAATGCATTGCACGGCTGCTCCCATAGAAATTAATGGGAAGCGGGGAAATGACACTGACAATGGACACACACCATTACACTGCATACAATTTTCAAAGTTTCTTCCATTACTATAAATTATCTGCAGATGAAATATTACCTTGTAGTACCTTGTGTGGAGGGACTCCCTGACAGAGCCTGTCTCCCTAGAGAGCTCCGGCAGGCTCCTTAGCTCCCATTGATGGATGGCACTTTAGGGAATAGTAGCTGTACGATGTCATCTTGCTGTCATGCAACGTTTCAATAAAACCACCATCAACAAGGTCCACATACACAAAATGGACAAATTATACACAGTAACTTATGTTGTTTTCATTTCTGGTGCTGCTGCCTTTTCTCTCCCCCAGCGGACTAACGTGCTTCAAATGTCTTTATATCTTGCAACAAATATGAGTGGCCGAGCTTATAGAATGTACTGTATCAACATCTATTCTACAGTATATGAGCATTAAAGTGTAGGGTATGTGAGGAAAATGCATGTTTACATACATAATTAAATTGTGCCTGCTTACTTAAACATGTGGCTGTTTGTGTCAGTATACATAATTAATGAATGTGTGTGTTGGGAGGAAGGGCAGCTGTTCTTTTGACTTTGCCTGCCAGCAGAGGCAAAAGAATCCTGTAGGTAACAGGAGGCCTCGCTCCACACTGCCTTACTGGCACTAATCTCAGGCTCATGTCGTGTGAAGCCAAATTTAGTGGAGAGAAATCACAGGGGGCAAGGTGTGCTCAGTCTGTGATTTCCTCTGTGTGTGTTTGAGTGTGTCTCTAATAACCTCTTTGTGTATCCACTAAGTGTGTGTGTGTGTGTGTGTGTGTGTGTGTGTGTGTGTGTGTGTGTGTGTATCTTTCTTCAGCATAATATTGCTCTATTTTGTGACATGTTCTTGTATTTCTTTTTATATGAGAAGCAAATATTCCCTGAAGCATACAAAGATCAGAAAGATTCTCCAAAATGAGCACATTTTGTTTATTCTCGCTGCTTTCATGGGGTTATTTGGTGTGGGTTAACTGTTAATAATAGAACTCAGAGCAAATTATATTTAGGAGTAAAGGTTAACGGTTGGGGTGGAGAGTATAGGTTAAGGTTATAGTCAGACTTTAAAAACACTATTGAACCAGATGCCACACATAATGGTTGTGACTCAACAAAGGACCTGTACAGTAGCAGCTTCAAAGCTCCTTTCTTCAGAAAGTTTGAGTTCAGAGGATATCAAAAACATAGTCACCAGGTCATAATTAACTATAGCTGAATTGAATGTAGTGAAGAAAAAAACTGAATGTTTGCCTCTGAAATGAAGGGGGAGTAGAAGTATAAAACTATCATAAAATTTCAAAAAATGAATGTACATCAAAAACTTCAGTAAATGCAATATATTCTACACAGGCTTGAAATGTGCTTAACAGCTGCCTCCCACATAGATTATTCTTGCCTTTTATAAAGTTCCTTCAGCTATAAAGACAATCAAGCCTTGAGTGAATTGGCACCATAGACTATATAAATATGGATGTAGTCTTGTGACGTCACCTATAGGTTTCTGAAGAGCCAAAATGAAACTCAAAGTGGGCGGCTCCCGGTGGCTCTTGCCGTCGCCATTTTAGCAGTGCCTGACGTTTGCTAATCCGAAAATGGGCAAAGATGTGGCGTGTGGATGGAGCTGAGGCGGGCTGAATGAAGACCACAGTCTGTGCTCGCCTCATGTGATGGCAGCCTACCTGTCACTCGAAATGGAACGCCCTTAATTGTGCAGAACCTTAAGCCTTTCACATGGCTATTTTGCTGTAAAGTCGGGCATTTTAACATTTTTGGAAGCCAGCCTCAAGTGGCGACTCGATGAACTGCAGTTTTTGGCACTTCCACATTGGCTTCATTTTTCAGCACCGGAGGTTGCCGCTTGATTGGCAAGCATTATTATGCCATTTTCTAAGTTTGTTACATCAGTCTTAGTAATCAGTTTACATGCAAAGCAAGTGTGGAAATGAATTTGCTGTTGCAGGCTCGAGAGACAGGTGCAAATGTAAAAGGGGGGCATGGAAGGGTTTCTAATCTTCTGCTCACTGTGTAGAAAGAAGTGTGTGTCTTTGTGTGTAGGTGTAATTATGTTATGGGGGTGTGGATGGTGTGTTGGTGTTCAACAGTTATCTACGGTATGCGTGCATTCACAAACAGTGTCATCTATTAATACTCTCCTGTGAGACCTTGCTTACTAATTCCCACTGACTGCGAAGGCAGCAGACAGGCCATCAGACAGGGTGAGTGTGGCGACGCCCGGAAAGAACGACATGTAGGAAAACCGACCCGGGGTCAGCCTTCATCAGATGTGTCATTTACAGCTTGAGCAGCTCAGCCGAATGACTACTGCTTTCTCACTCAGCTCATATGTGTCACTGATTACAGTTTCATTAAAAAAGTAATAAGTGCAGCTGGCAGCCCTTGATGAACAATGAAATTGCTGTTGCGCTGTTCATAACAAACTATATTTCCATGGAGAAATGTGACAGAGGCAGTCGAAGTGGAAGGCAATCGCAGGCTTGCAGCAGAGCGGGGTAAACACTGTTGCTGATGAGCTGAGAGCTTGCCCATCAGCAGAGCTGTGATCAGAGCCATGTCGCTGTGTGTCTGAGTGCCTGCATATGTGCGTCATAGCGTGGCTGTTTTACTGTGTTTTCGCTGAACTAGTCTTGTGTGTGCATTTGTGGGGCCGTACCTGTGTTTGTGCCTTCATCTGTGTGTGGACCAGTTATGTCAGTGGGTTTGCAAAAAGACAAATGGAAGAAATTGGAGTTACTAGGTGGGCGCAAAGTGTAAATTAATCCCTTCCTGGCATGCTGCATTTATCTTGTGTTTTAAAGCAGCTTGAGAAGTTTGTCTAGCACAGCAATGTTTCAGTGCGTGCAAGGGGAAGATTAACTCAAACAAACACACTTTGATCATAGATCATGGGGAGATGGAATTGGTGCGCTTCGGCAGCAATGGCAGCCATTTCACCATTTCCTCTGCGCAAGCAATGCATAAATACAGACTGTCACAGTGATTCACATTTACAGTATGGTTAGTCACTGGTATGATACAAAGGGGCTTTGGTTTTATTTTAGCAGCCTAAAGATAGATTATATCTAGAGGAAAGGTGACTAGTCAACTCTGACTGTCACTGGACAGCCAGACCGGGGTCACATAGTGCCTTTAAATCATTGTTATTGCTTGTTTTGACCTTCTTTAACCTGCTGCAGTGTACTGGCAAGCATCTTGCCAATATTCTAAGGCACTCACAGAGATTAAAATGATATGCAAAGAGTGTTCGAAACAGCCTTTGAGAGAAATAATACCAAGGTTTGTCTAAATGTGGTTTTACTTAAAGTCTTCCTCAAGTCAAAATGTGTTTTGCTTGTTGTTACTTCTCCTGAATGTTTGAGCTTATCTGTGAAGAATGACGCATGTGCACAGTTTGACACTAGAAGGCTGTTGTCACATTCATCTGCTGAAGGAGGAAGGTTTCTCTGTGCTCACCCTGAATCTCAGTTTAATGTGTACATACATGAAACCTCCACTGCTCGTACACTGAGAATGGACATTACAGTGAAGTAAGAGACATGTCATGTCCAGCAGTTAAAATTAGGAAATTAACAATTTTGGCATATTCACAGACTCTGGATTTTACAAGGAATAGATGTTATTTTATGATTTTTTGACAAGGTGATAGAAAACCCTTCTCAGTCTATCAGAGTATTTTTAGGTTTGTCTCAAATGCTTAGAAGCTTCAGTTTACAATGGTAATCTACTTCAAATTCTTTAAAAAAAATGTATTATTATGAAACTGTTCGCTTGACCACGTGAGGGCTAGCAACTCAGCTGCAACTATAGGATGTCGAAAAAGTCAAGAGTCTGGAAGATGGCAACTAAAATGTTGAGTGCCAGATATACCAAAGGAAACTGGCATGTCACCACTCTAAAACGAGTCTGCCAAATCTCCTGAAAACTGTAACAGCTTAGCCTTGATAAAGTATGATTGCCATGCCTTTTACATACATACACACGTATATGTATCATTTATTTGATGTGATTATCCAACTGACTCAGTTTTCTGTAAACATCTCTGCCATCTGTCAGCAGCAGCAGAGTGCACAGCGGCTGGCTAACTGCCTGCTGAGCTGACAGGCTGACAGACATAAGTTAACTAAACTAAAAGTGTGTATATGTAACTTTCAGTTTGTGTTGATTCTAGCGGCCGCTTTGTACAAAAGTGATAGCGTTTTACCACTCCTGCTGTCGTAAAGGTTTTTTCTTTATGGTGCTGCATTACCCACTGTACATTACTGAGTTAGTGTTACGGGGAGGTCATATAGTTGCGATGAATGTTTTGCTCAGACAGAAAATCATCCATTTACAATAAGAGAATAAGTTACAGATGCATTGTTGCATTTCATGTGTAGCATACGGTAACTTAGCCTACTCTATATGTATCATGAGCTAAACTAAGTAACATTATCACTGTCACTGTGTCACGAGCCAAAGCATTAAGAGTTTGTTGTAGCAACCAACGTAATAATAACTTAGATTAATATAGCGCATTTCATGAAACCCACAGACGCTTTACACAACTAACGTTACAGGGGGACAAGGGAACAGAACATAGTAAGAAAACATAAACACAGAGTAAAAGGAATAAAATGTCTGCACTAAATGGAAGGAGGATGTCATTTAATTAAATTACACTGCCCACATTAAATTACGTCGCGCATTGTGAAGTTATTTTATGAATAATAATCTGTGACCCATTAGAATGTGTTACTGTAGCGGCGTCTACCTGCCGCAAATCATTCTGGACTCTGCGGGAAAAATCGGAAAAAAGGCAAATTTCCTTACTAAAAGCTATATAAAAATGGCGTTCTTTTCACTTTTAGTCTTGTTTGCTGTTACAGGTCATTTAAGACCATTGTATGAAAATCGACAGAGCTTCAGAAACATTAAAAAGTTACATATAGTCAATTTAACCCTCCTGTTGTCCTCGGGTCAAATTTGACCTATTTTCAAAAAGTTTCTATATCACAAACTTGGGTTTATTTCAACCAAATTGTTGAAAATGAAAAAAGAATGTAAAAAAAAATTGACAAAAACATTGGAAATAGTGACAAAAAACTTGGATAAAAGTGAAAAAAAAACCTGAAAAAAGTGCCGAAAACTAAACCAAAACAATTTTTTTATTTAAAATTTTGACCCAGAAAAACAAAAATTTGCTTGTTGGTCAACGGGAAGACAACACAAGATTTAGAGTTAACTAAACTAAATCCTTGCGCAGAGTCCGTAGACTGATTGATGGACTGCGTCCCCCCGTCTCCAGTCTCCCGTTTACCCCCCCACCCCCGCCCTTACAGCACGTCTGGCAATGATCTTTAAAAATCCGTTATATCTGGATTCTTTCTTGTGAGTCCCCCTTTTTGAGACAAAAATAATCTGAGTATTGTGCTAGATAGCTGTTATTTGCTGAGTTGTTTCTTCTAAATGGCCCATTAGAGAGAAAAACAAATTAATCACAGAAATGCAGTTGTTGCTGCATGAAGGAAAATAACCACAATCAAACAAAAAGCAGACCACAGTGCTGTAAACTAAGGGGAAAATGGAGCTATTGAATACACAGACGTTGACCCTGACTCAGAATCAGAGAATCAGAAAAACACTCAGTGTGCCTCAGGACTAAAATCCCCTACCTGTCTGTTATAGCTTCAAAATAACGTACTCTGTGCAACTCTCTGGCTGAGCTCTCTAAAGCTCTTGCAATGCAAAGGACTTAACAATATAAAATAGGGTCTGTATTTGGCTACCTAAGTGAGTGCTTGAACATTTATTCGTATTATAGAATCAAGGCAAAATTGCCTTGTCGGACAGCTGGCTTTTAGCGAAGTTGGAATCAATAGCACAGGTTAAACGGGGACATTCCTCCAAAACAGACTCAGTCTGTTGTGGTTCAATTAACAACTACAGCAGTCCAGGTGGGTTTGCAGGTGGCTGTTCACATTAGGCTTCTCACATAAATCCGATTCTGCTTTGGTGCTATATGGGTCTGACTCAAGGTTTTCTGTATGCAGCTTGCTAAAAGTGAGAGTCAAAGCCATGGACACGTCAGTGAGCTAACATGAGTGTGAAAAGCTGAACTAAGTGGGAATCATAGTTCTCAGCTTTGACCTGAAGGGTAGAGACCTGTGTGGGACTGTTGTAATCCCGCTCCTTCCCGCTCCGGGTGGATTTCCGACCATTTCCGGCCGTTCCCGCATCTTGTGTGTTGGGTTCCGCCGGCATGACAAACATTAGATTGATTGTCAATAGACTGACCATTGATTTTTGTATCTTCTCCCCTCCTGCAGGGAAACTATTTATTTTAATGTGTAGTATTAATAAATATGCATATCTGTCGTAATAAGTAGCAAAATTATGGTAGCAAAAGTACATTCAAGTGTAATAATTAGTGCAATATAAGGGCAAAGTGACATTGTATTCATTTATTTATTTCAGTTATTTTAGAACGAGTTGTTGGCTGTTGTTTGCTTTGCTCAGGTTGTTTTATTTTGTTTCATTTCCCTGTCTTTTAAAGTGCTCATATTATGCTTTTTGGCTTTTTCCCTTTCCTTTATTGTGTTGTATATCTTTTTTTGTGCATGTTATAGGTTTACAAAGTGAAAAAGCCCAAAGTCCTCCCCAAAGGGACTTACCATCTCCAACAGAAAACACTGTTCACCAACTGCTCCACTGCCTCACTTTGTAGTTAAAAGAGAGAGCTCAACACACAGGGTGAAAAGAGGAGCTGCAGCAGTGTGCAGCAACAACAACAAAAATTAAACTATGTAAACCTATTCAGGTACAACCTCTAAATACAATCATGGATCTGAAAATTACCATAATATCAGCACTTTAACACTCAACTTCATGTTAAAGTCCCTGTTGATTGGATAACTCCGGTCGCCGTAGGAGAAAGGGGCGGGGCACAGTGCCCCGGGAAAGAAGTGAGAGAGAGAGAGTAGAGGAGTGTTAATAAAGCATTTGGCTGGTGTTTAACTGGATGCACTGTGTGCGTCACTGATTTTCTAATGAAACCAAGCTAGGGGAAAATAACAGTCGGTTACAGCACTGATCAGGAGCAGCGCTTCTAAATCCCGGGACCCGCTGTCTACTCTCGCGATATTTGTGTTGGGTCCCTCTGGATCCCAATCCCAATGCAGTCCTCTACTGAAGGGCACTGATTTATAAAGAACTGAATGGACAAGGAATCATGTGGTTTATCCACTGTTAGCAACCGGAAATTCTACTGAAATCTCAGGTGTATGGATTTCTGATAAAAAGCTGAAAACTAAAAAAAAATGTAAAATGTAACAGTAAATACTGTCTTTTCATTCCATTAAACTGTTTTTTTCAAAACCTATTCGTTGTTCATTTCTTGTTCATGATTGATTTATTCTCATGTTGTCCTGGTTTAATGTCTTGAAATGTTTTGATGTGTAAAGCACCTGGTAAACTGTTCTTGAAAATCATTTGCCTTCTTCCTCTTAGTAGAATTACAAATTGAGAATGAATGGTGGAGTGCTTCAATCAAATTGTTCTTTTCTCCTGTCCAACTTGATTTGTTTGCCTTTCAGTGGAGGGAGAACACAAATCCCCCATGATGTGCTTTCAATTTATTCACTACAAAGCACCAGAATGCTTCCGTGCTTTTTCGCTGCGCTCTCTCATTTGCACTTACAGTAATACAAACAACATCCTCCCACATTTGCTGCCTATTCAAAAGCAATTAACGATGCTTGTTGACTATCTGAATGGCTTTTGCACTCAAAGACTCACATCTTTTTGAAGTTGCACACGGTGTATTCGGGCCAATCGATGTAGCACACCACCCGGCCGGCGTCCTGGTATGTGTTGGAGTAGTAGTACTGGGGGAAGGCCAGGAGCAGAGCCAGCACCCAGATCACTCCCACCACCACCTTGGTCTCTGTGGACGACATGCGCTGCTGCAGAGGGTGGATGATGGCCATGTACCTGCAGGGGTGAACGGGAGCAGAACGGTGAGCAACACCTGAGCCTTGACCCTAAACCCGAGAAAACGTTACATATCAGTCACCACTTTGGTATGATCATCACTAGGGCTGGGTTAAAATAATCGATTATCCAATTAAAATCCATCTTTGTTTGAGTGATCTGTTCACTATTAATAAAATCCCGAAATCGATCTTTTAATGTATGCCTTTTCACCATGGATGTATGTGGGCATCACGTGATGGGCTGGGAGAAGTTAAGGGGAAAACACAGGACATTCAGCCAGGTAAATGGTGTTCCTGTCCCGGGAGTCATACGGAAGATTCAATTTAATTTTATTTATAGTGTAAAATCACAACAGAAGTTATCTCGGGACACTTTACAGATTAGATTAGTTCTAGACCACACTCTATAATTTACAGAAACCCAACAATTCCCCACAAGAGCAAGGATTTGGTGTGACAGTGGCATGGAAAAGCTGTCAGAGGCAGAAACCTCGGACAGAACCTGACTCTTGGTGGGCGGCCATCTGCCATGACCAGTGTTTTAACCCAAACCACAAACTTTTTTTCCAATCTTGACCAGTTGTTTTGGTGCCTAAACCTAACTGTCGTCGCATCAGGACGCATTTTGTCGGCTAAACAAAATTAGTATTGTAACTGAAATGTCCCAAACTTAATTGATATTGAATCAATCACAAATGTAATCTAATTGGGACCTTGTGAATCGGAATCAAATCGATTCGGGAAATCGTTAGCGATACCCAGCCCTCATGATCAACTATTTTTTTAAAGATCATTTTGGGGGAATTTTAGGCCTTTATTTTGACAGGACATGTTGTCAGACACTTAGAATATTAATCTGAGCCTGTCAGTGGCAAAACGAGCACTTTTGTGAAGGTAAATACAAGCTGGACAATTGCCCTATTAACATTACATTGTAGCTTGTTTTGCTGCTGCTGACTGCAGCGAGCTCGCTGAATACTGGACCAATGTCAAAGATTGTTGTTCCCATCAGTGAATTAGACAGAAAAACATAGGAAAAGAGGTTGAAAAATACGGTAGTTACCCTTTAAAGCCTTTTCAACCACATTGAACAACAATTTATGTGACTGTCCAAATGTTTTATAATTGCACTGTACATCAGAACAGTCTGTTCGGTATAAAATATATATATAAAGCATAGCATAAATTAATTTAATTCAAAGAAACAGAATTAGTTTTTGGCCTAATGGTGGTCATTAGCTTACTTACCTTCTGCATCAATGTATATTACAGTAGACAATGCAATGCATAAATACATACACTAGGATTGTAGTCATCTGATTTAAAAATATGACTCTAATCTGTTGCAGTAACTGTAGCTGTAGGAGAAACAGTTCCCAGATCACACTTATGCAGCTCAGAAATCTATTACATTTTTAAGATAAGAACTACAAACCAAATCGCAAATCAATTAGATTAATATGCAAGTGTTTGATTGTTCACCTAAAGGCAGACCGGAGGCGAGGATAAAGAGTTGTACAGATGGAGGCTCCATTGTTCAGTGTGATCACAAGTTATTAAGCTCCTTGATGTAGGCATAGTGTAAAATGGCCCATTTGTGTTGGAGTCATAAACTGAAAATAGAGTTGAAAGGGTAAGTCAAACTTCACACTGAATACCAAATCTTCTAACTGCTGGAGACTGCTGTGTGGGTTTTCCCAGGCAAATCATCATCATATATTCTGGTTGTGCACATTATTATTTCCTTTTTGGCAAGAGGTTCATGCCATTAGAAAATGCAACCTCTCATTGGGATTCAACTGAATGCAGAACGTCTGCGGACCGGCGCCGCTGTGTGTCGGCTCCGTGCTCCGCCATCCGTCAATACCCACCAGATCTGGATTTGTTGCGGTACGGCTGCTGCCATGACTGACAGCTGTAGTCATGAGGACCCATGAGATCTCGCAAATTCACGTAGAAAAGAGCCACAAAACCAACAAAAGTTTGTTTCCATCCAGAGGTGTAGAGGGGAAACAACTCTGTGCTGTGTTTTTAAGGTGTAGAGCAGGGAAATATGATCCGCCGTGAGCACGGTGTATTTTATTTTGAAAATAAACTCGACTTCCTGTCCCGCACTATCTGCCATGTGCTGAATTGCTGCGGAGCTCTCCGGCGTCCGGCTAAAATAGAGGCTCTGCGTAGACGTTCCGCAACCGGTGGAAATTGGGGGTGAGTGCAGAAAGTAATTACGTAATTAAGTGGCTAAAACCAACAATACCTACAATTAAGTATTGGATTGACATTATTTATGATATCTATAAGATGGAAAGAAAAAATTATCTTGAAAAGATGGTAAAGTTGAATTAAGTACATCACAGCTGTATGACAGTCATTTGTAAATTGAGGTCTTTATTTTTTTAAAGTAATTTAAGTATCATGTTTCTTCTCCGTGAACCATCACCTTATCGTGGTGGAGAGGTTTGTGTGTCTCTGTGAACCTGAGGGCTGTGTTGTCTGGAGCTTTGTGCTCCTGGTAGGGTCTCCCAAGGCAAAGTGGTCTCAGGTGAGGGGCCAGACAAAGAATGGTTCAAAAACCCTATGAGTGATCGAGGTAGAGATGGAGTGACCCTGCCCGGAGGAAGCCCGGGGCCCCCGTCTGGAGCCAGGCCCAGACGGTGGGCTCGTCGGCGAGCGCCTGGTGGTCGGGTTTGCCACGGAGCCCGGCCAGGCACAGCCCGAACAAGCTACGTGGCTCCCATCTCTCCAGCCCATGGGCCCACCACCTGTGGGAGGAACCACTGGGATCGGGTACGCTGTCACATGGGTGGCAGTGAAGGTCAGGGGCCTCGACGGACCAGACCCGGGCGGCAGACGCTGGCTCTGGGGACGTGGAACGTCACCTCTCTGTGGGGGAAGGAGCCGGAACTGGTGCGGGAGGTGGAGCGCTACCGGTTAGATCTGGTGGGCCTTACCTCTACGCACAGTCTCGGTTCTGGAACCGTACTCCTGGATAGGGGTTGAACTCTTTTCTTCTCCGGAGTTGCCCAGGGTGTGGGGATACTAACAAGCCCCCGGCTGAGCGCCGCTACGTTGGAGTTTACCCCGGTGGACGAGAGGGTCGCCTCCCTACGCCTGCGGTTTGAGGGGGGGAAAACTCTGACTGTTGTTTGTGCATATGCACCAAGCAGGAGTTCGGAGTATTCGGCCTTCTTGGAGATCTTGAGTGGAGTCCTGCATGGGGCGCCAGTGGGGGACTCCATTGTTCTGCTGGGGGACTTCAACGCACACGTGGGCAATGATGGAGACAACTGGAGAGGCGTGATTGGGAGGAACGGCCTCCCTGATCTAAACCAGAGTGGTTGTTTGTTGTTGGACATCTGTGCTAGTCATGGATTGTCTATAACGAACACCATGTTCGAACATAGGGATGCTCATAAGTGTACCTGGTACCAGAGCACCCTAGGTGTGCTCTGATGATGATCGATGATCGATTTTGTAATCGTTTCATCTGATCTGAGGCCGTATGTTTTGGACACTCGGGTGAAGAGAGGGGCAGAGCTGTCAACCGATCACCATCTGGTGGTGAGTTGGGTCAGGGGGTGGGGGAAGACTCTGGACAGACCTGGTAAGCCCAAACGTGTAGTGCGGGTAAATTGGGAACGTCTGGAGGAGGCCCCTGTCCGTCAGACTTTCAACTCACACCTCCGGCGGAGCTTTTCGTGCATCCCTGTGGAGGTTGGGGGCATTGAACCCGAGTGGACAATGTTCAAAGTTTCCATTGCTGAAGCTGCGGCGAGGAGCTGTGGTCTTAGGGTCTTAGGTGCCTCAAGGGGCGGGAACCCACGAACACCGTGGTGGACACCTGTGGTCAGGGAAGCCGTCCGACTGAAGAAGGAGTCTTTCCGGGATATGTTATCTCGGAGGACTCCGGAGGCAGTTGCAGGGTACCCTGCAACTGCTAAAGGCCCCGAAGGGCTGCAGCCTCTGCCGTGAAAGAGGCAAAGCAGCGGGTGTGGGAGAAGTTTGGAGAAGACATGGAGAAGGACTTTCGGTCGGCACCAAAGTGCTTCTGGAAAACTGTTTGCCACCTCAGGAGGGGGAAGCGGGGAACCATCCAAGCTGTGTACAGTAAGGATGGGACACTGTTGACCTCAACTGAGGAGGTAATAGGGCGGTGGAAGGAGCACTTTGAGGAACTCCTGAATCCGACTAATACACCCTCTATGTTAGAGGCAGAGCTAGAGGATGACGGGGGATTGTCGTTGATTTCCCAAGCGGAAGTCACTGATGTAGTCAAACAACTCCACAGTGGCAAAGCCCCGGGGATTGATGAGATCCGTCCAGAAATGCTCAAGGCTCTGGGTGTGGAGGGGCTGTCCTGGTTGACACGATTCTTCAACGTTGCGTGGAGGTCTGGAACAGTGCCAAAGGAGTGGCAGACTGGGGTGGTGGTTACCCTTTTTAAAAAGGGGGACCAGAGGGTGTGTGCCAATTATAGGGGTATCACACTTCTCAGCCTCCCTGGTAAAGCCTACTCCAAGGTGCTGGAAAGGAGGGTTCGGCCGATAGTCGAACCTCGGGTTGAGGAGGAACAATGCGGATTCCGTCCTGGTCGTGGAACAACGGACCAGCTCTTTACTCTCGCAAAGATCCTGGAGGGAGCCTGGGAGTATGCCCAACCGGTCTACATGTGTTTTGTGGATTTGGAGAAGGTGTATGACCGGGTCCCCCGGGAGATACTGTGGGAGGTGCTGCGGGAGTATGGGGTGAGGGGGTCTCTTCTCAGGGCCATCCAATCTCTGTACGACCAAAGCAAGAGCTGTGTCCGGGTTCTCGGCAGTAAGTCGGACTCGTTTCAGGTGAGGGTTGGCCTCCGCCAGGGCTGCGCTTTGTCACCAATCCTGTTTGTAATATTTATGGACAGGATATCGAGGCGTAGTCGGGGTGGGGAGGGGTTGCAGTTCGGTGGGCTGGGGATCTCATCGCTGCTCTTTGCAGATGATGTGGTCCTGATGGCATCATCGGCCTGTGACCTTCAGCACTCACTGGGTCGGTTCGCAACCGAATGTGAAGCGGTTGGGATGAGGATCAGCACCTCTAAATCGGAGGCCATGGTTCTCAGCAGGAAACCAATGGAATGCCTTCTCCAGGTAGGGAATGAGTCCTTTCCCCAAGTGAAGGAGTTCAAGTACCTTGGGGTTTTGTTTGCGAGTGAGGGGACAATGGAGCGGGAGATTGGTCGGAGAATCGGCACAGCGGGTGCGGTATTACATTCAATCTATTGCACCGTTGTGACGAAAAGAGAGCTGAGCCAGAAGGCAAAGCTCTCGATCTACTGGTCAGTTTTTGTTCCTATCCTCACCTATGGTCATGAAGGCTGGGTTATGACCGAAAGAACTAGATCCAGGGTACAAGCGGCCGAAATGAGTTTCCTCAGGAGGTTGGCTGGCGTCTCCCTTAGAGATAGGGTGAGAAGCTCAGTCATCCGTGAGGAGCTCGGAGTAGAGCCGCTGCTCCTTTGCGTCGAAAGGAGCCAGTTGAGGTGGTTCGGGCATCTGGTAAGGATGCCCCCTGGGCGCCTCCCTAGGGAGGTGTTCCAGGCACGTCCAGCTGGGAGGAGGCCTCGGGGAAGACCCAGGACTAGGTGGAGGGATTATATCTCCAACCTGGCCTGGGAACGCCTCGATCCCCAGTTGGAGCTGGTTAATGTTGCTCGGGAAAGGGAAGTTTGGGGTCCCCTGCTGGAGCTGCTCCCCCCGCGACCCGACACCGGATAAGCGGACGAAGATGGATGGATGGATGGATGGATGGATGGATGGATGTTTCAATATATTTTCCATATTTAAACTTGTATTTTTCTTAAAGCTACTTTATTGGTCCTATTGTAACTCAGTTTTACTACCCTTTGATACAACAGCATTTTACAGAAGGCTTGGATGCATAAGACGTGTAAGTCCTGTGAGGATTGGTTGGACAGAAAACTTCATATTGAAACACAACCTGCAGGACACAAACACACACACACACATCTGCATCTGTTTTTAAATTTACAGGTCAAACAACACAGTAAGCTTCAATATGTTGGTACTAAAAACAATTCCTGGATAAAACGTTGGTTTCTGGATGGGGATGTAAACTAACAGTAGAGTTACATTACAAAGAGTGTTTGCTATGAAAAATAATTCTCGTCAAATGATTCCCCTCTGCGCTTGAGTAATCATATGGCATTGTCATAATCATGCTTCTAATCAGAGAGACCACAGAGTGCATGAATAACTTAAAATGACCGTGTACATCATTAACACTGGGCCGCATCAGGAAATAGGTTTTCAAACACTATTGCTAGCAGAATCCATTTCCTCAGTAATACTTCAGGGTGTGAGGAGAAGATGATTATACTTCACCTCAGTTCATATTTATCCTCTGCATAGATTTTTGACTAAAGTTCATCAGAGATTTGGTTGTATTGATTTACTTTCACGTAAATCCCTCAAATGTTGGTTGTTATTGCTCATTACTCAATAACCTAGAAGCTATATTGATGCGTGTTGTTTTAATTTAACATCATCTTTCAGGGACACATATATTTCTATACATCATGTATTAAAAACCCCTAATTAAATATTGTTATGCTAGACTGTAGGCATATATATATATATATATATAT
The DNA here is from genome assembly GCF_004354835.1 of Perca flavescens. Lineage (NCBI taxonomy): Eukaryota > Metazoa > Chordata > Actinopteri > Perciformes > Percidae > Perca > Perca flavescens. Next base: position 5,724,268 of record NC_041335.1, read on the forward strand.
ATATATATATATATATATATATATATATATATATAAACAAATGTCTACAGCAAATTAACATCAATTACATTTTGTTTGGCTCCCTTTTAAGCAGCGCTCTCCAGTGAGTGAAATCCCCTCCTGAGAGGTCTAATTAATGGCTTAATCCCACTAATAACTCAAATGAATCTGCTAAATGGACGTTCTCCCTTTAATTATATCAGAGACAAGAGGGGAATTTTGAAATCAAACGCTCCCGGCGGTATGCTGAAAATGGAAGATCACAGCCTTGGCTTTACTTTGGCTCTGCTTCAAACAGCGCTGGCAGCCATGTGGCTTTTCTTCATGTAGGTGAGTCATAGTCAGGCTGTTGATGTCAGAATCAAACACACACCTGCAGAGAACAGTGGTCAGCCCAAACCATTGTCACCCCTGCTGGCAATGCAAGCACTGTTCTCAGATTAAATACATTCTGGACACCCAATCAGACAACAGTAAAGGTTTAGTCATTACAGTAAAATGGGCACTCAATTGTTCATGATTGAAGACTGAAGTTTATCAAGAACGATGAAAGAATCTGGACTATTTTCTGGTTTTATACAGAATACAAAAACTTTATTCCTTGAGTAAAGTCAGAACTGTAACCACAGACTGTATATTAATAATGGATGTAGCATTGCTGACGCAACCCATTGGTTGTGGACTGCCGTTTTGAAGGCAGGAGTTAGCATTTTTGCCGTCGGCATCTTGGTATTTTGGAGCCAGAAGTGAAGTATGTTTTACATCTCACTACTCAATAAGAGTGGAAACATGAATTCATGGGGAAAAAAATGGAAGAGTGGAAAGTTATGAAGATAGCTACGTTTCCCTCAGCACAACAGTGGGAACCCAATGTTAAAGTCAATCTGCAAGGGTTTAATTTACAAGAGCTTTGTGACCGACGCCTGCTATGCAAACTCTATAATCTATACTCTTACTCCTCCAGCGTAATTCAATATGAACAATATTCACCTAAAAATAGTCTTCTAATGTTCCAACAACCACTGCTACAGCTCAGTTATTTCATTTTTATGGATTTTTCGGTAGAGAACTCTGCTCCCCTTGTGTTTCTCCCTTTCATTTCACATCTTGGAAAGCACACCTTTGAGACTTTACACTCCAAATATCTGTCTGTGGGTAATATCTGATTCCTCTCAATAGGGTACTTTTTTCACTAGCTGGCAGGCAGCATGGGCAGCTGGTGCTAGACTGCATGGGTGACATACACCTCCAATTATCCACAAATAGCATCTACTGCAACTGCCATGGCAATACAACAGTTCGATATAAACACTATGAGGTTGCTACACTGTTTTCCTGAAGAAAACGGGAAGTGATTAAGACGGAAGCAGCTAAAGCGACAGATGGAATTGCCTGCCTTCATGCCTGCCAGTGATTTTTTTGTCCTTTTTGTTTTCCAAATTGCATTTGAAAGTAGGCTGTGGTAATTTGATCATGGATGTGCTTCCTCTGGATTATTGGCCTCTCAGGGGGTTGTTGTTGTTTTGCAGAAGGTTACGTAAAACTCCCATCGCAGATAGACTAGGTGAAGGTGACAGAGTCTGTGTGTGTGTGTGTGTGTGTGTGTGTGTGTGTGTGTGTGTGTGTGTGTGTGTATTTGTGCTGGGTAATTTGAAGGATTGTCACTGTTGTTATTGTCCACAGACATACATAGGACTCCTTCAGCCACCTCGGTCTCATCAATAGCAGACACTGCTTTGTCCTGTACAAAACCAATGTCCACCTGCACCTTGTGTCCACTGAGGGTGAAGATGAGCTTGCTTGTTGAGGTCAGCCTAATCTAAAGAAAATCCTATCCTCTCAGCGTTTAAAAAAAGTGCTGCAAAGTAACAAAAAACAACCAAATACAGAAATCACAAATACAGAAAATGCAAAAAACAGAAAACACAACGCTGCAAGTCACACAGTACACAACGGAAATGACTTAGAAAACAATTTGATGAGCTAAGGATACAATTAATAATTTTTTTTTTTTTTTGTTCTGAATCTAGAGTCAATATCAGGGTTGGGTATTGTAACGGTGCCTGAACGAAAAAAAAGAAGGGTACTAAACAACAGTTGGCGACATTAAAGAACGGCTTGTTTATTGCTAAGGCCATATGGTCAAAATTAAATGATTTGATAATAATGTAATAACTATAACAATAACTTATTTCATTAGTAAATAGCTGTTGAACGACAAAAACAACCACCAGATGGGAAAAGGACATTTAACAATAACTATGAATGCACCATGAGGCTGTAGGTTACCAGTTTCATTGAACGCACCCTCTGTGTTTTTTTCGACAACGGCAGCTGCAGATTGTTACATCCTGGTGTTGGAATCCTCTACAGTGAAGACAAATTTTACACCGTTTAGCTATAGCCATCAGCATTGTAACCATGTTTAATCCAGCTACTAGCTAGTGGTATGCTAACGTTAGCTGCTGTCGAGTGTAGCGTTAACTAGCGTCACGTGTAGCAATGTTTCTGTTGCCTATAACGTCTGTTTCAGAGCATCAGAGAGAAGCGCAGGCTTATCAGTGGCACCGGAATGAGGCACCGAAATCCGCGTTGCTGTTACGAGGAAGTGTGGCAAAGTGCGGCAAAGGATCAAAATAGTAGCCTGTTAGGCACGACGCAAAGCTGAGTGAAGTGAAAATAAATTAATAAATGGCGACATGTGATTAATGCGATTAAAAAAAATTAATACGTTATGGTCGCCCCTTAATCCCTTTGCGATTAACGCGTTAATGCTGACAGCGCTAATAGAAATACAATCAGAATGTTGAAAAGGAAAGAAATATGGTTACGCTTTTCTACCACCAATAGTCGACCTCAGTAACTCCCCCCTGGAAACGGGGACTGCCCATTTCTCCGACGCTCCATTGTTTGACCTCTCAAAACTCAAAAATATTCCCTTTGGTCCTACAGCCTACTAGTCCGACGTCCCTTTGTTTTTCAAAAAAAATAAACCTTCTGCTCCGACATCCCATTGTTCCGACCATATAGGATTTTGTTGATCACCTCCCATAATATAGGGAGGTCTCCTTTTTATTTGGGATTTAATTGGCATTTGAACGGCAAGATTAATTCCTTTGACTCTTGGACTGATTATTTTGCTATTAGGAACAATTATTTATAATATTTCTTTAGGATTTTTGCCTTGGGAATCCCAAAGTTTCCTGTTTGAAACAGCCAAGATGAGGCGTCTTCTCACTGATCAAGTTTTACATTGGTTATTGCAGGTATATGCCCCATTCCTATTCATTATCATTGCAGGCTTATGGAAATATAAACACATATCCAACCTGAAACTAACTTTACTCTGTTGGACTTTGGACTTAGCCTACATTTTTATTTCAGTTTTTCAAAGATAGGCTAAACATTTAAATGTGTTAATAAGCTAGAGAATAGTAATTTTGCTATTCATTTTTGATTCAAATTTTAGATTATGGGAGGTGAGCCACAAAAGCCTATATGGTCGGAAGAATGGGATGTCGGAGCAGAGGGTTTATTTTTTTCGAAAGAAATGGATGTCGGACTAGTGGGCTGTAGGACCAAAGGGAATTTTTTGGGATATTGAGAGGTCAGAACAATGGAGCGTCGGAGAAATGACATGTTACCCTGGAAACAGCTGTTTTGTTACTTATTGTTGTCTTCTGTGTTACTTGCAGCATTTCTGTATTTGGTGTTATTTTCTATATTAGCTTGTGTTTTCTGGTTGTTGTTTTTTTCTCTTTGCAGCATTTTTTGTAAATGCTAAGCCTGTGTTGTCAAATTGATGAAAATATTTTTGTCATTTTCTTGTGTTTGAACTCTTTCTAAATTGCAGCGCATTGAGCCTTCAGGGCCACCATACCAATGACCTAATTTTCATAAACACTTCAAACAACTACTTAACAAGATCAAATATGAACACCACATGAAAGATACCATCACATCAATGATAGTCTATATCCTCAACATTCCACTTCCGCGATTGCTCCGGTGTCGCAGGAAATTGCGCCGGATGCAAGTCTTTTCGTCGATGTCCATTTCCTTCCGCTTTCTTTGTGTTGGAATTTTAAACTCCAATGGATTTCTGAGGACTATGGTTAACTGCTCCTCAGATCTCGGCAGGGTAAATCCAGACAGCTAGCTAGACTATCTGTGCAATCTGTGTTTTCTGTTGCACAACTAAAACAACATTTGGACGTACACATGTTCCACCAAAAGAAATTCCTTCCCGAGGCTATTCTGCAGCGGCTCTGTGCTGTGCTTAGCGCCGCCCAAGACGATTGTGATTGGTTTAAAGAAATGCCAATGCTGTGAGAGCTAGCCAGACCCTCCTCCACAGTGCTGTGAAGGAAGGTCTGGCAAATTGAGACTACATCAACGACAACAATATCCGCCAGCCCGCCAAGTGCCCTTAAGCAAGGCACTAGCAGCATCACAGCCATTTTCCATGCTCTAATCAGAGTTGATTTTTATGTGACAGGAGATGACGTGTTGATTGGAGTGCTGTTTATTCAATCAGAGGTAACATAGCTCTGAGGCAGCTGCTCAAAATGATCTAAATGTTTTTTTTTTGTGTGTGGCATTTTCAGGCATTTATTCGACAGCTTAGACTTGAAAGGGGAGAGAGAGGAGGAATGACATGCAGAAAAGGGTCGCAGATCGGAATTGAACCAGTGGCTGCTGCGGCGATTACATGGGGCGCACGCTCTACCAGGTGAGTATATAAATATATATATATATATATATATATATATATATATATATATATATGCAGCCAGTGTGTGTTCATGTAAAGTGCCTACGGTAAATGTAGCCAAAAGCTCTTTTAAAGCTTTTATACTGGTGTCGTACTGTGGAACTTGCGTTATTAATCTGTTTTTGTTGAATTTAGGTGTAGTTTTAAGATTTCAATCCTACATGCTCAATGGCAATGATTTTGAAATCGAAGCCAGCGAGAGATGAGGTAAATTCATATACCCATCATCAACATTTTCTTGTTTGTCACATCAATGTCATTCTATTTCCTGTTTCCAGTACTGTCACATACAGTGTAGTCCTTTTGTGGAGCAAAAACACATTGTTCCCACTTTTCATTCACAGAGAACCAGTGGGCAGAATAACATCCGATGATAATCCCTCTGGGGACAAAAGACGAAGGAGGGAGTGGAGGAAGTGGAAATTGGAAGAGGAAGGTGAGAGGTGAGAGCTAGAGGCGAAGCCGCCGTAAGCTGTTGTTGATGGTCTGTGCAGTAAGTCATCTGCTGCCGTGACCTGGTCTGTCTGGGACAAGCTGGCTGTGTGCTTCAGCTTCAGTAGCCTAGGTCAATATAAAAGGTCCAGCACGGTCCAGTCTCATCCAATCACTCTGTGAGTAGTAGTAGAAGTCAGAGAGGCAACTTGGAACAAGTGGTCACAAATCTAGCAGGTTGTGAATGAGTAGAAAGCCGTATTCGAAATCACCTACTACATACTGCAGACGACTGCAGTATGCAGTACCTACTGCATACTGCGTTCATCAGTAGTATCCTGCCGACTGTCACCTCAGACTGTGGAGCTTCTCAACTCCAACTCCAAATTTGCAATTAGCCATGAATTTTCGTAAAAGGGCCCATATTCGAACTCTACATAGTTGATTTCTTGCATAGAAAAGTCTCAGAAGTAAATTTAGTAATGAAATAGCAGACAAATATTGTAAAAAGTTTCCAGTTGTTGGCCACAATGGCAATCCGCAGTTGTTGTGATTGTTGCGTCGCTTTGCATTCTGGGATAAAGTAGGCGAGATAGATTGATCTGAGGCATACTGGAGATTTTCTCCCAATCAGTACAACATCCGGGTATTTTTTGCCATACTGCAGATTTTGCTTTTGTTTGCATGTGGTGGATAACGTGTATAGAGCAACGGCTTGTATATTATCCCGTTCTAGCACCATCAAATCTCGTATTTTATCTTCTCTTTAATGTTTAATTTCTTATACTGCACTGTAACTTTTATTCTTTTTTATGTAAAGCACTTTGAATTGCCCTGTTGCTGAAATGTTCTATACAAATAAAGCTGCGTTGCATTGCCTTGCCTTGCCTTGCATACTGCATACTACATGCTACATTGTGAACACTTTTGTACTTTTATATATTATCTGACTATTCACAAACACCGACAATCTCTCCACAAAGCACTGGACATTACAGTAAGAGGTTTCCCAGAATGCATTTCAGTAGCAAGAGAATGTAACTGCGTTCCAATCCACAGTGTACATAAACAGTTCTCCCTACTCCCTGATAAGGGAAGGTCGGTTAAGGGAACTTCACTCGACAAAATTCTTACATTCGGGACACCCTGCAACGTCACTAACGCAGATATCACTTCCTCTATGCGTTACCCTGGTAACGTGAACACCTTGGATACGTTGCTGCTACTGTGGAAATTTGACTGTACTGAACTGAAACATTGAAACAAAAACTGATACCATTACAAAACAAAATTCTATTGAAATGAATGTAACTTGTGAATAAATGTGTTTTGATTAATTTAAAAGACGTACGCTGTCGCTTTTATGTGGTGTAATGACCGATGAGTGATCTTGCTTGTGAGCTCAGTTGTTCCCCTCACAGTTCGCAGTTCCATTTGAACTGAGCATTTTTGCTCCCTACGGTTTGGAATCTTACTTAACATGGCGGAATACCCTATGCAGTCCTGTTTGCAGGGAACTACTAGGCAGTCGGAACACACCCATGTTTTACAGTTACATTCTAGCCCATTATGTGGTTATAGATATTTGTAGCACTTTCTAACAAGACACACTTTATAAAGAGTTTATATTCTATCACTAATGGCTTTATTAATGGTTAAATATTTACTAATACTTTATAGATCAATTAATTAATTATAAGAACTTTTGGGTTGCCAGTTTGGCTGGATCATCACACTTTTTCTTTTTTCACATTTTGTTTGTTTAGCTCTTTAATTTATCAGGTAGAGCTTCCAATAGACAAGTGAAGTCCCTCCAAATTATTTTTTGATCCCATTTGATTTGAGTCATGAATTACACTAATGATTTTTTCAATTTAAAAGATAGTTTTGCAAGTCAAGAAAGTTTGTCTTACAACTGTTGAAGTACAGAACAGTTCAATGTCTTATTGTACTCTGAAATGAAAGAATAGAACAAATTAACAATTTAAGTTAAAAAAGAAATCATGGAATCAATTTATAAACCAAAATGTATTCTAAATTTTTGACTCATCAAAGTAGCCCCCTTTGGCAGATATAACAGCTGAACACACTTGTGGCATTCTTTCTACAATGGAAATCAAATATTCTTCAGAAAGTTCTTCCCAACTCTGTTGCAGAAGTTCCCATAAATGTGTGGCACTTGTAGGTTGCTTTTCTTTCACTTTTCTGTCCAGTTCATCCCAAACCAGCTCAATGGGGTTTAAGTCTGGTGACTGTGCTGGCCACTCCATGTTTGTAAGCTTACCATCTTGTTCTTTTTTGCTAAGGTAGTTCTGGCATAGCTTGGACTTATGTTTTGGGTCATTAGCTTGCTGTAGGATGAACCCCTGACCAACTAGGCACATACCAGAGGGTACTGCATGGCGCTGCAGAATGCTGTGGTAGCCGTTTTGGTTCAGGGTGCCTTTCACTCTGTACAAATCACCGACCCTGGATCCAGCAAAACAGCCCCAGACCATCACGCTTCCTCCTCCATGTTTGACAGTTGATGTCACACACTGAGGAACCATCCTTTAGCCTACTCGACGGCGTACAAAAATCCTGCCTGATGAACCGAGGCAAGCCTCTTTTTCTTATTCTGACGTCTTAGCAATGGCTTTCTTGCTGCAACTTGAACTATCAAACCTGCAGCTCCAAGTCTTCTCTTTACAGTTGAAACTGAGACTTGCTTATTACGACTACTATTAAGCTGTGTTTGAAGCTGTTGTCCTGTGAGCCGCCTATCACGCAAGCTACTGACTCTCAGAAACTTGTCTTCTGATTCTGTTGTGGCTTTGGGTCTGCCAGACCTCTTCTGTCAGAGTTTCCCCCAGTTTCTAAGTGCCTTTTGATGGTGAAGAATACTGTACTCACTGACACCTTGACTTTCTTTGCAATTTCTCTGTAGGAAAGACCAACATTCTTAAGTGTTATGATGGTCTGTCTCTCTTCCATTGTTAATTGCCTTTTTCCCATAATTTTTATAGCAACACACTACTTTCTGCAGTACAATAGTGTTCAAATCATGCTCACGATGGTATGGTACCACAGTGTGTTCCAACAATACTTTTATACAAACAGATGGGGTTGTAAGTAATCCAGACACGTTTGAACACCTGTGGGAATTGGTAGCACCAACTTTCAAAGCTTGATCAACCTCCATTGCTGCAGAACAGCTTTACGTTGTTAACCCATTTCTTGTTCCCTGAAAAAGGCCTTTTTGTAAAATACTGAAATGTACATTATTTTTCAGTTTTGGGTAACCTAGACTTTTTTTTAACCTCAGACAGTTCACCACTTACCTTTGTATCATTTCAAGCTATTCATTGGACTTGGAACTGCTAAAATTTCAATAAAAAACAAAAGAAATTGGGGTGTTCTAAAACTTTTGACCAGTAGTGTATATGACTGTGAAAATAAGTAATTCGAAAGACTACACACTACAAAGTTGCATCGGTGACTTCTCGCTGAAGCTACGATGCTTCTTCTGTTTCGTACTGGGATGTCAAGTTGCTCACAGGATAAACAGATCTTGCTCATTCTTCTGCTTCTCCACTGGATAAAACACATCAGGCAAGATAACTTTACATGTGTTGTGAAACATAGCTAAGCTGGCTAGCTTGCTAGCGAACAAGCCCAGCATTAAGCAAGGTGACGTAAATTGTGGGAGACGAGAGATGGGAGACGAGAGATGGGATACTGAGCGGTTTCTCACAAAACTAAGTGGCATTACAACAAACCTATGACAAACTGTAACTTTCTTCGCTTGCAAAATTATGGCTGAATTCAAACAGGATGAAAATAATTAGTCTCTCTCCATTCACTACCCTAGGCTACATATTTTTTCCAGAAATAAGGACCGATAGGCAGGCAGCGCAACGACCCAGTGTCAGAGGGGTATGCAGCATCAATTTTGGCGCCTCCCCCTCAAAAACAAAACAACAACAAATAAACAAATAAGTGTGCCGGACATCATCATGTTTAGCATTTTAAATAAAAAGGTTTATTTTAAAGTATATGAGCCACTGTAGGCCTACCATAATTATAAATAATTATATGGTATATATATATACATTACATACATTATTTTCATTACAATAAATAAATCATCATTGATGGCATTCGAGCATATGCGTTGCAGATGTTTAAATTTGCCTTCTTATTTGTTTACTACGTCCCCGCTGTCAGACATAGGCTAATTGTTATATTACCCACATGCGCCGGGTTTTGATACAGAAATGCATTTTTCATTCGCAATGGCAAGACTATCCTAATAGCATATAACAAAACATGTTCAATTTTTTTCAATTTGGCATTAATCAGACTTCATCTGTAAGCAACACTAACGTTAAAGTGCAAAATGAAACGAAAGTGAGGAGGACTCGGAGCTTGACCTGGACATTTAGTTTTATGTGGTCTAATAGAACTCCTAGCTGATGTCATCACTGACCTCATGTCTGTCTCATTCACTCCTTGCCTGAGTTCTTCTCCACTAAGACATATTGTCAAACAAACATTATGTAATGTATTTTCCATATTAGTTTTTCCATATTAATAATATTAAGAAATGAATCTGTTGGTATTAAGTGGCTCCCCCTACACTTCCATCTAATGTTAGACCTGCCTATTGCCTTCCCCTGTCTTTCCTGATCCACAATCCTCACACCTGAATGAAATGAACTCACTGTTAAATATAGCAGCCTAAATTCAATTATTATCAGCGTAGTGATGGCATCTGCTAAGACAACTATTATGCAGTAAGGTTGTGCTGCTGTTGAAATTACATTCACATTTTGGATTTTAAAAAGTACAAACATGGAGAGCCACTTAGCACAGACCTTTAAAGAGAGCGAGAGATGTGACATGTCATGTCTGACAGCACAGCTAACATGAACAGTTAATGGTAAAAAAGAAAAATCTATTAATGATTCCATGGTAAACCAGAGTTATTGCATAAGTTATGTTTCCAGCTTCTTGTCATTTATTGTGCATGCTACCTTATATTTACCAGGTGTTATTTTACCTTAATAATTAATTGAGATATGTCATGCATGGGCTTGGTACCATAGGCTTTAACCAAAATCTAAATCTAGCTATCAGCAACATTGGTTTGCATTAAGCTAGCCGTAAACTCACCCCCCGACATCTTCTATGTCAAAATTCTATGATGGAATCTTATGAGACAGGGTGCCTACTTTAGCCTGTTAGTCCTCTAAAATGTTATATAACATTGAGGAAATGTAGAAATTATTGAGAAATGCACAACAGCAGCTACATAGAAAGTACAAAATACCCCCCAAAAAACCCATCGCTTTGGCGCCCCCATGGTGCTTGACCTGACCTTTACATCAAGAAATGCTTCCCTATGTTTACCAACTAGTTGCCAACATTGTGTGTATTTTGATGCTTGCCAGCATGCATTGGGTTTATCACAGCTTTTTTGCTGAAAACTGCTTGTGATGTGATGTTAAGAGACATATTGAGATTTAACTTTTACAGAGGACCATATACAACCAAAATAGTGAAAATGAGTTAACAGATGCTAAAATGGTCCGTAAAGATGAGAGGAACCGCAGAGTTTGGTAATAATTATCCGTGTTTTTCCCAAGTTTGGTTACGTTTAGGCACAAAAACGACTTGGTAAAGTTTAGGCAACAAAACATCTGTTACATTTCTTTACTTCCGGTTATGCGACATGTGCGGTAATGTGACAAAGAACTTGACATAGTTCCTTTTGTTCCGTAAAGTAAAGAAAAACTTTTTGTTTACTGTTTATTTTTTAAATAGGACGTGAATCCCAGTCTCTGGGTATGAATGTCCTGTGTTTGTTTGACCCATCCACCACCCAAATCTCCCCAAACGTAATTTGGCACTCTTCGTCAGCTTACGGCCACTAGAGGGCGCTGCCACTATAAACATAAATGTGAGTTGTAATTGGTGCTTGAACAACTTAGTGGGGCGTTTTTCAGTAGAGGAAGTAAAACAAATGCTGATAAATTAAATTGGGGTCTGATTTCATGAGACTATTATGGATTATAATTTAACCAGTTGGTATGACTGGAAGTTTAAAGTTTGGGGCCAGACTGGATGTCTGTTACAATATTTTTTCCCCTACTGTCATAATGAGCAGGCTTCTCCAGAGCAGGCTGCCAGACTCTGTGTTGGTCTGCTTTCTGTAGCTGTGATTATGTCAATGTGTTTAATTGGGGCTGTCTTTTTTGCTGAAAAAATGCCGTTGTAAAGTCAGGCAAGTGTCGGCAGTTGTATGAGGTACAATAACCTTCCCTTTTACTATCAAAATTACACCACTTAACACAGTTTGAACCTGTGCACCTTTGAAATGAAATAACAAGTGTTGCACCAATGTTGCTGACATGTAAGCAAAATATATGAATATCTATCTATCTATCTATCTATATATATATATATATATATATATATATATATATATATATATATGTATATGTACAGTATATATCCATTTTTGACTGGTGTTTATTGGAATTCCATTTCTTGGTCAATTTTGTAGTGTAATAGCAGAGTCTGGGCCTCCTTGATGGCCACGTACATCACAATTTTGCCTGTGTCTCATCAAGAGTGTTGCTGCCTTTTCACTTCAGGTAAATTAATGAATTGCTTGTCTTCCGTTGGCAAACTGCAAGACCAATTGAACTGCTGGATATTCAACTCAAGCTCCTGGTCCCCATAATGACAGCATAGAAAATTGCCAGTGCATTTACCTGTTACGGTAGAAATGGAAGAGGGGCTTCTGGTTGTACAGAGCGGCCGTGCCGTCGACTCATCAAATTACTTTTAGCTGATCCAAACGTTGCTGTTATTAGATAAGATAATGTAACGCTAATTTGTCTGTACTGCAAATACAATAAATATAATGCTAAATTGCATATATGTCTCAGTCATTCTGTCCAATCAAGAGTAGTTTTACTAAGTGGGCACTAAATAAATGCACACTGCGTTTTCCCACCAGCTCATGAATAATCATTGATATTTTAAACTGTCCTTTTCGAGTAAAGCAGGAATTGTTCAGTGAAAGTGATCTTTAGTTCTTTATACAAAGGGCCAAGAGCAGCTATCAATGGCAGCCACACAGACAACCAGAACTAAATGGAGGAGAAATTAGCCTCGCTAAATGAGACGATAATGAATTTGGTCATACCCTCCACACTTCACTGAGCACGTTTATTCATTGTAACTATTTAACAATATCTATCAGTCTATTCTCCATACTCTCTAACCGCTGGGAGCCTATCCCTCGACACCTTAGGCAAAAGGCAGAGAAATATACTGAACAGGTGACCAGTCTATTCTGTCATTCTAGACAATTATATTCATGCACACTCTATGAACAATTTAAAGCTGTCATTTCACTTGAGTCATGTCTGTGGACTGACATACTGTATGTGTAAAATATCAGAAATGAAAGCGAAACTAAACTCTATCATAATATCAGGAATGTTATTTATGTGACTCATTTGAACAAAACAATAACGTTTCATTATTATTTCTTTCCCAATCTTTTTATTGTTTTTTGCCCATTGCTAATCTGCTAAAGTGACATCGAGATCCTGGCTCCCAAGGGTGTCCAAACAGTTTGACTTTATGTTTGAAATGAGATTATAAACTGTCGATATGAGGCCCACCTTGACTTGAGTTTTGCGATAGGAATTTATCAATCATAGAACCTGGAGGTTGGTTAGGAAAGTTAGGCGATTGAGATCGTAATTAATGTCGAATTTGAAAGTAGCGGAATAGATGGCCATTTGGAAGGTTAAACTTTGCTGATAAATCCGAAAAAGAATAGAAAACAACATCAGCATAGAGGTTGTTGATAGTTAGCAGGCCCTTGTTTGACCAGATCTGGAAAGCTGGGTCTGAGCAAGCAAGAAGAAATTAATGGTTTGAAGGACTGGAGCCAAACCTGATGAAGTATGTAGGCCAAACTGTCTCCTAAACAGATTCCAGAATTTAACTGTATTTCTCACTATCGGATTAAAAGATAATAGCTTAATTGGAAGTGGCAGTTGGGAGCAGACCACCGACAAAAGCAAGAGATGCAAGGAGGAAGTTTCTATATGGGCCCACTTAGGCTGATTGCTCTGTACTTTTATTTGTGTTCCAGAATCGAAGTCTAGACCTAGGGAGTTGGAGGACTGTTCTCCTAATGTGTGCATGCCCACCGCACCATAAAAAAGTGTGTGTTAACTGGTCTAGAGAAGAGAAAAATGACTTACTTATAAGTATGGGAATGTGTTGGAAGGCATAATGAAACCTGGGCAGTACCACCATTGTCACCAGGTTGACCTGCCTTGTAACATCCTGACTGTATGTCTTAAAAGGACACCGTAGCCCCCGGGTAATATCCCTGTACTCTCGCGAAATTCAGTGTGTGATCAAGATGGCGGAATAAACAACACGTTCGTAACATCCAGTGTCCATTCCGGTTATTAATATAAGCTAGTTTAGCCAGTGTGCAAACCAGTAAATATTACACGCCCCACTAGTGGAAGAGGGAGGGAGGACCATCTGGCAAAATCTGATTTACACCAATCTAAAAACGGGCTGAAATCTTTGGCCAAAAAGCTCTTGGAATGAGTTGGTGACAAGGATTCCCAGATATTTAAAACCTTCAGTAGCCCTTTAAGCAGAGGTGTCAAGTAACAAAGGGTTTTTTGGGTATCTATACTAGACTTTTTACTTCTTCTCCTTACATTTTCACGCAGTTATCTGTACTTTCTACTTTCTTTCGGTTTGTCATCGTTACATTTTTGATTGTGGTTGGATGAGAAGTATATACATATACCATTCCGACACCCTATTGGTTTGTAAGCGATCCATCGCAACTGCACATGACACAAATCACGTCACACTCCAGCAAGGAATTAACAGACGTATGTAGCCTAGTACAAAGATGTCTGTGGCAGAGACTCAAGGGAACTCGAAATGTCCCAACCAAGCAACGGCAATTTTCTTGTCCAGTTTTGTTATCTTACATCCGTTGCCCTCACAGATTCCTGCAGCTGAGCTTGGATGTACATTTACATTCCAATAAAGACTATTGATAACATGCCTCTGAAATTTGACTTTTTGTACCATTACAATACTTATAGGCAACTAGTCATCATATCTTCCGCTCCATGAAACACATGTTAATGCTCAGTAGTACACATACTGTATATGGTTCTTTAATGTATTTGCATTGTACTAAAATGCATTCATTTTCAATGGGCATGAATGCGGCTGAAACAGGTGCATCCAATTTTAACATTAACATTTTAATATAACATTATAGTCATTATGGCCTTTATAAAAATGTGTTTTATGGAGGTGGGGTAATGCACTATAAGCACCTGTGGCGCGGCCTAAGCTTTTGTCCTTAATGGCATTTTTTTCCCCTTACATTACTTTTACTTTTATACTTTAAGTAGTTTTGAAACCAGTACTTTTACACTTTTACTTGAGCAAAAAGCTTGAGTTGATACTTCAACTTTTACAGAAGTCTTTTTAAACCCTAGTATCTATACTTCTACTTGGGTAATAAACATGAATACTTTTGACACCTCTGCCTTTTTAGCGGGAAAGAGATCTTGAGGAAGCTGCTCAGCAGATCTATGGGTTGCGTAGTGCAAGAACACCACAGGAATGATTGTAGCAATGATGGAGCTGCAAAAAAAGATATCATCTGCAGCACAGTGCTCTATCCCCCCTGATGAGATCCTGCAGATTTGCTCTATTTGACAAAAAATATTTCATGTAACTAATGGGGGCTCTTCAGCTCGCACAGGAGGTGGTGAATGAAATTAAGAAATGAAATATTAACTTGTGCCTAAACGGCAGCGAGAGATGGTTGCGAGGGATGGGACACAGTGGGTGAATCGACATTTTCAGAAATTCTGAAATACCTTTTCTCACCACAGCCAGAAAATGGTAATGATGCTGTCAGTGTGAATTGAATGTTTCTCTCTCAGGTTTTTGATCACATCTTTGTGTTGCATGGACACAGGTCAGGGGAAAGTAACGCCATTTTTACATCTAAATCTGCCTTTTTTTCTCACTTCCTCTAGTTCTAGAGGCTTAAGCTGAAAGAGAATTACAGGAATTATAGGCCATTATCACCTGACTTGATACGCTTCAGGCAAAATAGATACAGCTTTATGTGTACAATTACGAATGAATGCATGAATGCAAACACATGGATGCACACACACACAGAGACACACACAGACACACGAACAAACACACACACACACACACACACACACACGTAGCTGATTTTAGAGTTGTTCCGTTACCAATACATGTATCGGAACTGCTGATATTGCCTTAACTATTGATACAGACCAAACCGGCAATCAATTATTTTTCGCCGCTCTATAAAAGTAGCCTACAAAGCAAATGTTTCTGGTGTATGTTTGTCAGAGCTAGTAAGATGTCAGCAATTTAACAACATTTGACACTGTAAAATCCCAATGGGTAAAACGGTGATGTGTACAGTATGCAAGGCTTCAGTTTTGAGGGGTGGCACCGGTGTTGCTTTTGCACAACAGTTGTATACTGTTACTGTACTATTTAACATTGTAAATGTCTTTTTTACAAAATTGTGCTTTTTTTTTAAAGGAATTATTATATATTCCTAGATGTTTTTATCCATGTACTTTTCAGTTATGACTAGTCTTTCATTGTCAGACCTATCTCCACAGCGCTGTGGAGTAAGGTCTGGCTACATTACACATACATTCCAGAATGGGACAAAACGCTCTGTGTTGTTTACATTTCTTTAAACCAATCACAATCGTCTGAGGGCGGTGCTAAGCTACGGGTCTGCAAAATGGTCTCGACTGAGTTAGAGATGATCATTCATGCTTTCATTTCTTCACGTTTGGATTACTGCAACAGTCTTTTTACCTGTTTGAGTAAGAAGGAGCTTTACCATTAGCCTCGTGAGACTGTCCTGATCTCGCGAGCTCCAGTTTTCCACTCGCAGATCAGTCTAGCATCTTGAGGCAGAGAAAATTTGGAGCCGTTAGCCAAACGACCTGGCCAATCAGCGTTGGTTTTGAGGTGGGTTAGGTGGTGATAGACAGATGGTTTAGTTCCCAGATGGATATGCCGAGCAAATGCGAAGCAATCCATCTGGCGGAGTCAGGTTACTTTACCATCTCCAGACTGTTCAGAACTCTGCTGCAAGGCTTTTAACTCTAACTAAAAGAGCACACATCATGCCTATTTTAGCAGCACTTCACTGGTTACCAGTCCAGTATAGAATTCAATTTAAAATCCTGGTCCTTACTTTCAGAGCCCTGCACGGTCAAGTCCCCCCTTACATCTCTGACTTGATACAGCTTCATACTCCCAGCTGTTGTCTGAGGTCATTAGGTCAGAGGCTATTAGTGGTTCCCCGCACTCACAGGTTAAAACTAGAGGGGATCAATCATTCCAAGTTGTGGCTCCTTGGCTGTGGAATTTCTTGCCTCCCTCTCTACGTTGTGTGAATTCTTTCGAATCTTTTAAAAAGCAAATGAAGACACTGCTGTTCAACCAGGCTTTTAGTTAGTTTAGTTTTTTTTTTATGGTTGTTTGTTATGTTTTCTATTTCTATTTAAATGTTCTTGTATTTTAATTTGTTGTATTGTATTACATTTTAGTGTGAAGCACTTTGTGATTTTTATCTATGAAAGGTGCTATGCAAATAAACTTTACTTACTTACTAACGTTAGCTATTTAAATTAGCTGGATACATGGTTAAACCTCATTTGCTCTTACCAGTGTATCGTAAGCATATTTTTTTTATTGACAATCATTCTCCGAAAGAACCAAGCAAACCGGACTTGTTGCACAGTCCAAATTTTCTTCATAACTTCACACCTTCAGCATTTAGCTTGCTAGCTCAAAGTTGTTTGTTGTTTCCCGAAGGGAACGGAGTTTGAGAACGGCAACACAGAGAGCAGAAGGGAAGGGACATCCGATGGAACATCCAGCAGCGCCAGATGTGAGGCAATTATGCTGTAAACGTTGATCAAGACTAAGACTGACTGTCAAACTAGATGATAAAAGAAAGCATTCATTCTCTGTATTTGTTCATGTTTTACAAAGGGTTTAACCTGAGCCAGGCCATACAACAATGATAGCAATCATATCACATCCATAAAGGGTTAGTAGTATACAGGTACTAAAATATATATACAATCTGTATATTTTTAACACACTGGTATCAGATCGGTACGTAGTATCGGCCGATTTGCAAGTTCAGGTACCGTTTCAGTATCTGGAAGGAAAAAAATGGCATTGGTACATCTCTAGCTGCTGTAATACTGCAAATGTTCCCACTGTAGGACGCATAACGGATTAATTTATCTTAAAACAATACACATATTCACGGACACAGATGCCCACACAGTATTATGGCGTCAGGATTATGTCATGTCTCACGAGTGCAATAAAACATAAAGGACAATTCCGGCGCAAAATTAACCTATGGGTTAAAAACATGTGTACCGAGTCGAACGTTCTCTGGGATATGTTTTCATGCTAATGGAATGTGTCTCTAGCTTTTAACAAGCTGCCGCAAACCGGTGGTTAGCTGCTAACGCTAGCTTTCGGGGCAGATGGTAAATCGCTATTTTATACCACCACTAACAAGGCTTCGTCGTTCGACTGCTCATGACTGTTTTCCAAGATGGCGCCCGCATGCAAACATGAACGCTACTGTCTTTATATTCTATCTTTTTAATAAACTGTTTGTACACTTACAAAGTTCTCAACGCTTCGTTGTTACATGTAGGGACCCTCATTACGCTACCGTTGAAGTGTGGTGCTATTTTGAGCCTTGTTAGTGGTACGACAGACAAGGCGTGGCTTCAAACATCAGGATGGATTTACGGACATTTCAAATGCATCGCACGTATCCAAACAACAAAACAGATGAGAGACACATCCCAGAAGACTATGACAATCGGCGCATCCCAGAAGCATGCGTGAAGCGGCTCTCCGCTCCACTAAAGATACGCGCCAGGTCTAATTTCACACGGGCCATTTGGACAGCAAGGCAGGCAGTGAACCAGCGAGAGTATCCAGTCAGTTTACCAGGTGGAGGTGGAAAAACATAATACCACCTCACAGATCTTTTTTTACGGAGTGTCTATTTGCACCCCCGGTACGAATAGCCTTGGCAACACAGCTGAGCTATTTACACCCTGTGACGTAACAACAACAAAAACGTTGCTCGCGT
Source organism: Perca flavescens (assembly GCF_004354835.1). Lineage (NCBI taxonomy): Eukaryota > Metazoa > Chordata > Actinopteri > Perciformes > Percidae > Perca > Perca flavescens. The sequence continues at coordinate 5,742,738 of NC_041335.1, forward strand.
GCACCGAAATCATGGCGGACGTTCATCTTCCATGACCGCAGAAACTGGCATATTAGGGAAGTTTTGTCTCTAAAGTTTATAACAATTGAATTTCTAGCGGAAAATGGATGCTACAAGTTGCGCTTTCTGTCTTCAGTGAAAGCATACAACTGTTGGTTTGTTAGTTAGTACCTATTTTTTTGTATACAGTATGGTTACCTAGCAACCGAGGCTTGAAGAAACCAAGTGGTAAACAGTTGTTCAATATCCTGAAAGAACTGCTAGGTGAGTGGTTAGTATGCTTACCTATGGTATGGGAGTTTGGAGTTTGATTTCCCTGTGTGGTGATCTTATTTTTTTAAATTTGGATTGGATAATTTGCATGCAATTGCGCAAGTCAGGACCCGCGAACGCGAATTTATTTATTTTTTTTGCAGGGTGGTAGGGAAGACTCATGAATATGCCTGCTCTGGTTGGGTTGGTTAGGTTTAGGCAAGAGGAGTGGGATTGGTTATGGTTAGGGTAAGAATGTCAGGGTGATAATATTCCAAAAAGGTGTAATACATGAGTAGTATGGATAACTGTGTGTAAATATAAGGTACTGTAAATGCACAGGGGTGCAAATAGCATACATTGATATTTGTACCAGACGGGGTATTAATAGAACACATTGCTGTGTGCACCGGCGGGGTACTAATAGCATTCATTTCTAATTGCACCAGGGTACGAATAGCACTGCTAATTGTACCAGGGGTACAAATAGCATACACTGCTAATTGTACCATGGGTGCAAATAGCCTCACCCCTTTTTTTATCAGGACAACACCAGAAAAGAGAAGGCATGGAGGTTAATTGCAGGAGTACTTGGAGTGGAAGGTAGATACTAGTTTAATAAACATGTGATTGTTCTGTGAAGTACTTGTAGCACCAATATAATCTGTGAGTCGGGCAGCAAGACACGCCGCTTCTGAGACGCTCCCGGTGGCGGTATGGCGCGTGGCTGAGGACGGAACAAAACAGCGGCGCAGCGGGAACGCAACACATATGCGCCCAGTGGAGAATCAGAGCGAACTAAGGAGGTTTGTGTGGGTGGGATCGCCTTGAAAATGACTAATCATAGGAGGGCCCTGTGCTTCCTTGGTTTCCACTCCCCAAAATGTCAAAATTGAGTTTCATTCAAGCGAGCAGAAATCAACTTTGAGAGCAGAGTTTACCTGCTACAGCGTGTATTTGCCCTACAGTGCTCGCAAAGCCAACGCTGGCGGGCGTGTGGTGGCTTCTCTGTGCCCGTGGTGCCATTCTTTCCCTCTACCTATGGTTGGTTTCACGCTCGCAGCTGCCTGTAACTCTCAATTGTTGAATTGGTGCGCGAAGAGTAAGAGGGTGCTCGCTTCAGAAAATGTCACGATTCGATTCAATATCGATTTTCAGGCTCAAGATTCGATTCAAAAACGATTTTCAATTCAAAAACGATTCTCGATTAACAAAACAATTCACAGTATGTAAATGTAGTTACTTTTCCCATGTGATTGCAGTAGACATACAATAAAAAATGTTTTTATCGATTTTGAATTGGTAGAGCTTGAATCGCGATTCGAATGTGAATCGATTTTTTTGCACACCCCTAGCAAAGAGTAATATCAGCGCGTGTGGAATTATATAATTTGCTCGTGAGCATGTTTTATTGCGCTTGCGAGATATGACATAAACCTGACGCCATACAGTATATACACACACCACATACAGACAGATGCACATGCAGAAACACATGAACGAGCAACGGCAGACACACACACACACACACATATTCAGGCACTCACACACATGCACACAGCAGCACAGTACTCTTTATGCAACTCATTTACATTCAGCTTCATTTTCATAAGGAGCTGTTACCATTGATGAATAGGGTTCCTTTACACATGAATGTTCATTAAGAGGAAACCTTAGATTTCAATATATCACCCTGCCAAACTCCATATATTCCCAGCAGAGTCGCTACAGTATAGAGTCTGTCATGGGCAGATAAAACCTAGCCTACAGTACAGTATGTACAATGATTGCCTGCTTTTAGGAAAGACTTTATTTCTACTCAGACTTGATCCAGAGGGTATTGAACCATTAACCTTGACTGTGTTGGTGGATTTTTCCACTCATTAGGCTACACACAGCTCCCTTCAAGATATGACAATAAGAAGAGGTCCTCAGTGGGAGAAAAGAAAGCTACACATTAGAGTTATTTTTATTAGCAGTGAGATGCATTTCTCAATACTGAGTTTACTTTTACAAGACTATCCACACAGTCCTCCAAACAGCTGTGTGTTAGTAGCTTTACATACTATTATAAAATCGGTTTAATTTACGCTAACATTACACAAAATAACTATAAATCAAGATTACATTTGAAATTGTTACAGGGATAGTCAGCGGTGGTGTCTATAATGTGAATGTAGATATTACATGTTCATCTGTAGCAGTGCTGACCGTATTTTCATAGTTGAACGCAAAAGTCAATGAATAAGGATAATCATTTTATTTAAAGCTACATTGTGAAAGAATTTCTCCCATCTAGTGGTGAAGTTGTATATGACAACCACCTGAATATTACTTTCCAGCCCTTCCCATTCTGAGCGCGTTTTAACTCCTACAGTGGCCGAACCTGAAATTAGCTCTCTCCATCGTTTACACGTAGCTGTTCTAGCTACTCCAATATTAACTTTGGTCTTGTTGCTTTGCCAGTCGCGTTGTCGTTTTAAATTCTCTTTTTTGCTTCCCTGGCGAGTAATCTCCCCCTGGCATTCATCACGGTGCCACTAGGTGTAAGAGGGCGAAATGCGGAGGTATGTGCCTCTTTGGCTAAAGTATTTTAAAGATGGAGGCGCAACATGGCTGCCGTCATTCGAGCGAGTCGCTCGTATGTATTCTGAATGATTCTGAATGACAGATTCTACGCTTACGAGAATACTTTGATTAGTTGGAGGAAGTAATTACACATGAATGAGCACATATTTTTGAAAGAACAAAGGGTTTTTTGCAGAAAGAAAAGAAGAAAGAATCAACTCAAAAAATTACACAATGCAGGTTTAAGGATGGGTACCGAAACCCGGTATTAAACGAGCCCCAAAGCTAAAACTGTAGTATGCATCATCACGCTGTAGCCTTTAGTAGTGTGTGTATGCCACCACATACACACACACAAATACAGTACACACATACATACACACGGAGCGAAGTCAGCGGACAGCAGATCAGAGGCGCCGCGGAGGAAACAACTACTCGTCATAATACGTGTCCATTGTCAGCGTCATTTCCACACTTCCCATTAATTTCTATGGGAGCGACCGTCCAATGTATTTTGGTAGTGTCGTCACTTTGGAGAAGAAGTTGAATCCAGGCAACTTTATGCAAATTAGGAGCGGGCAGCTAGGCTCGACGCCTCTCAAAAGCAAACGGAAAGTCCAGTCCTATTTTTAAAATCAAGGGCAACTGGACTTTGTTAAAGGTGCTTCGAAAACCTTTTGTCTCTCATCCGAGAGACTTCTTCAGTTCCAACTGAACGGTAAGGAAACCCAGCATTTAATCTCTGTGGTGTCGTTCTCAAGATGATCACAACTGAAAAGGTCTCTCAGATGAGTGCAGAACGTCTTCAAAGTACCTTTAACCAAGTCTAGTTTCAATTGATTTGAACTGAATGACTGAGAACCTTCACAGACATAAAAAGCCAATACTTTATCTAATGGTGGGATGGTGTTTAATAATAATATATGATACAACTCCCATAATTCCACGCAACTTCCCAACGTCATCAAAAGTCTGTGTTTACCATCCGTTGTTTTGATTGAGAGACCCCTAGCAGCAGAAAGTTAGATGTTGTACATTTAAGTTCTGCTGGCATTGTTTCCTTGTGCTACTTTCAGATGGTTCTATTTTAAAGATGATTTCTCATTTCTTCATAATGTGTAGGCCTAGTACACTATAGCGATTGTCTATTTTTGTCCCCGAGGCACAAGCGAATCCTGCAAGAAAATACACTGATAACCTATTATAAACAATATATAAGCTATATTAAATACAATATTAATGATCTGCCTCAGATAAATGGTAAAATATGCATCCCCTACTTGCCAACCTTTGATTTTCCTGCCCCTCTCCCTGCTATTCTCCTGCAGTTTCAAAATCCCCAAAATTTTACATGACGAAATATCCAAACCATCCACTATATTTATTTAGAAATAGCCTCTTGTCACTGCAGTTTGTAATCCCCCAAAAAAAACTACACAGGCCTACTTGTTTCACACATTAATTTGTTTTCTGAAGAGAGAGCAACAGAGAGGAGCAGGCACACACACACACACACACACACACACACACACACACACACACACACTACACATATATGAGACAGTGTGTGTGTGTGTGTGTGTGTGTGTGTGTCTAGAGTACCGTATGAGGCTATATGTGTGTGAACTTGTTTAATTTTGTTTATTTTATATTTGTTTAATTCTTGTATGGTTTATATTTATGTCAGGTAGCCTACTGTATGTTTAAATGTATAAATTGTAATTTGTAAAAACTTAATAAGGCTCTTTAAAAAAAAAAAAAAAGTAAAAGCCTGTGTCCTGCCAATACAGTTTGGAAGGACATTCGGGGAACACCAACACTGAGGTCATCACACTCATTTTGACCAATGGTGGAACTTGACAAACTGATCGGCAATAAAGCAACTGAGTTTTGAGGTTGTAGGGCTGGCCCCAGGCCCTGCCGGAACAAAGTCCAGCCAAAAAAAATTAAAATAGAAATCCATCAACTCCTATTGGGACATACAACAATGAGCGCTTATTTTTATTCCTTGAAAACCTCTAAGACTTGGTGAGGAAAGCAGGCAAATGAGGTGAAATCCAGAACACTTTATACAAACTGTATATTGTTTGGGACCAGGCACATGCACACATAGATATCAAACGGGGCTTGAGCACCTGCCCTTTTGTGTCCTCGAGAAAAAGTGCCCTGTATTCTGTAGTATTTTTTTTTTTTTAAATAAATAAATGAATTAAATATATATATATATATATATATATATATATATATATATATATATATATATATATATATATATATATATATATATTCCTGTTTGCGCACAGTTTCCCTATCAAACAAATATATTTATTGAATAAAAACATGTAAATATCAGGTCGGGAGATGAGTTTGTCGAGGTCTGACGCCCTCCCAATGTCATCACAATCGCCAAATTGATATGCAAATTAGGCGTTAATTAATTAAAATGCGCTAATTTGCACATATTTGACAAGGCACTGCAGGTGAATAAGTGAAACAGGATTTTTAAACTAAACATTTCACCACAGAACATTCCCAGTTAATGACTTCCATCCAGAGTTTTTTTTTTTTTTTTTTCATGAAATGTTATGTTTAAATATGCACATTAGCTTGTTTGGTTCATTTAGAAGAAATCTACAGGGTTACAGGTCTAAAAAAAACAACTAAATGTGTATTTTGGAAGTTTTCTTGCCATTAAACAAAGACATGGAAGCAAAATTGACCAAAACCTCTAAATTGACCACTACATGAAAAATAGCAGCAACAGCCCTTTCCGTTTAGTGTGAATATTTTTGTTGGTTTTGAAGTGTTATTTATTAATAACACAAAAATAATTAAAATTATGTATCGCTATTTGCAAAATAATTTTTTTTTTTGTCAAACTATCTCCCTCTCCTTGGTGCCGTCAGTTATTCTAATTATATACTTGAAACTAGTAGCATAGAAAACATTGTGGCAGAGTTTCCTCTGCTGTTGCCTGCTCTTGTTATAAACCCAGAGAATACTAAAGAAGACTACTGTCTTTCTGTACGTAATTATTGTTGCAGAAAAAGAGTATTGAACAATTGCGTGAGCGTGAGGGAATTAAAATAAATTGGTTAGGAAGTTTTGTTAATAGATAATTATTGAATAATTGTTTGCCCTTCACTTGAGCCCCTGCCCTCCAAAATGTCTGTGCGTGTCCCTGCATGGGACAATGTGGCATTTCACCATTCTAGACCAGTCACAGACTGGTTAACTGTCACTTTTCCTTCCACCTTTCTCTCCATTCTCCAGCAATTATTTTCCCCATAGAGGTGGAGAGTTTATGGCCACCGGCTGCATGATCAGTCCCCTCTTGGACGCAATGAATGCTGGGTATGATGGGCACATCTGCAGAAGACTGCCATGTATGGATCGGACAGGCAACAAAGATTATTTCCCAGGTGTTTTGCAAGAGAGGACATACAGTGTGATGTGAAAGAGAACACTTGCAATAATGGCAAATAAAAAAGCCTATTGAAACTGCATAATGTTTGGTAAATGTCTGTGACATACAGTATACTGTATAGAAAAATCCATGCAATAAAGAAGTGACTTTCTTTTTTTTGTAATGGGATGTTGGTTCATTCTGAATAAATGAATAAAAGATACTCCAAAGACAACAGTGACACATTTTGTAATGCTGTCTCTCTTGTTTTGTGAAGGTAATTGTGCAATGGCTTATAAGAGCGTTACGGTTGAGAGACAAATGCTGTCGGCGTTCAGAGTTGATCATGAGATTTGTGCGTTTTGGTTGCATTAATGCATTTTGATGTGAGATTAACTGTTGTGCTGGACTTTAAAGTAAAACGTGCCCTATGAATGTTTTGTTCAAAGAGCACTCTGTAACTCTAATCTCTAACCTGAGAAGAAAAATAAAAGTAAACGGTTCACCACCTGTAGCGAATTAATGATAGACCAACATCTTCTTCATATCATCACATATCAGTAATTTGCTCTAAAATATTGCTATAGGACTATAAGAGAGCAAAGGGGAATTCAACAGAATTCCACAGAATTTGGTTTTTAGTCGCAACCACTGCAACATAACATATTAGGGCTGCAACTATTGATTCATTTTCACTGCCGAATAAGCTGTCGATTATTTTGTCTATTAATCGATTAGTTGTTTGGTCTATAAAATGTCAGAAAATGTCAATTAGTGTTTTCCAGAGCCCACGAACATGTCCTCAAATGTCTTGTTTTGTCCACACCTCAAGGATATTTAATTAAATGTGGCTGGATTGGCTCAGTGGGTCGAGCAGGCGCACATATACGTGGAGGTTTAAACCTCGACGCAGAAGTCTAGGGTTCGAGTCCGACCTGTGACGATTTCCTGCATGTCTTCCTTCTCTCTCACCTAACTGTCCTGTCAATTGAAGGCGAAAAAAACCCAAAAAATTTTTTAATTTTATTTAATGGCATAGAGGGTTGAAGAAACTAGAAAATATTTACATCTAAGAAGCTGGAGTCAGAATCTTGTTACTTTTCTTTTTATAAAAAATGACACAAACCAATTCATCTTTGCAGCTCTACATACTATTCATATATTTTGCTTTGAATGATTTAGGAGAAAATGGTGAAGACTTTTGATCAATCATGAATGGGTAATGGTTACATTGTGCGCTTTTAAAGCAGGACAGTGAAACCCGCAGCTTACCTGTCCAGAGCGATGGCAGTCATTGAGTAGATGCTGGCAAACACAGCCGCGATCGGAAAGAAGTTGTGGAAGCGGCAGTAGACCAATCCGAAGTACCAATCGTTGTGCACAGCGTAGGTGAAGTTGATCACGGTGTTGAAGGCGGACATGAAGGTTTCGGCGAACGCCAGGTTCAGCAGGAAATAATTGGTGACTGTCCTCATGCGTTTATGCGCAATAATAATCCAGATCACCGTAAGGTTGCCTACCACGGACACGATCACTATACAGCTGTACGCAATGCCCCAGAGCACAATTCTCCAGACTGGCTGCACAAACTGGTTCCAGTTCACGGTCCCGTTACTGGTGTCGTTAGAGCCGCTGGTCCAATTTGACGCATTGGTGATATTGAACAAAGCATCCATTTTGCTGTTTAAGACCAAAAGTCACACTTAAACTACCGAGCATGAACCAAATTCATTGCATGACAACGTCAAATATCAGAGTGTCAAATGTAAAGTGAACAATAGAAAGTTTCAGAAAAGCTTGACCGCCGCACGCACTGTTGAGTCTGCAGTTCACTTACAGACTCCGCTGTCTCGAAGAGAACACAATATGGAATTCAGTGTAAGTAATTCACGTGGACTTTACAGTGACAGTCTATTACTATCTATTAGCCTATACCCTTGAACATTTTTCGCTGTGCGTAAAAACGAAAACGCGCCTTTGACGCGCATTGCAGTATCAGAACAAGTCTGTGTTCCTCTCACTGGTCGCACATATCTGAGCTCTCTGCTCCGTCCTCCTGTCTCCCTCAGCCGCTCCCAGCTCTCTCTGCTCGAACCCAGCGGCTGCACACCGGCTTATGTAGCGAGCCGCTGCGCACCCGTCCAATGGGCAGTCTTTATAATTATGATTACAAGTAATTAATTCCATCCGACTCACACCGCACGGGGAAGCCAAAAGGATTATCATGCTTAAATATGCCTCTTATCTGATTAAAAATTCCTTTGGAGGCGATACCAAACAGCACACAAGCAGGACACTGGCTGAACGAACTCAGGCACATTAGCAATAATACTAATACTGTATTAATACTAATGTTAATAATAATAATAATAATAATAATAATAATAATAATAATAACAATACATAAGTTGTAATAATAATTGTCGTAGTTGTGTAGTAGCAGTGGCATCATTGATGAATGATGACTAGATTATCTCAAAATACACTTTAAGAAATCCGTTTTTTTACTGAATGTGATTTGCATGGAAGAGGATTAGGGCCAATGTAGTCTATATCCACGACGTTCCACTTCCGGGATCGCTCTGTTCTCTTTTCGGCTGAGATGTATAGTAACAAAGTAGAACTACTTCACTACTGTACTTAAGTACTAAAAGGCTCTATCTGTATTCTACTGGAGTATTATATATTTTTTTCTCCCACTTCCACTTTTACTTCAGTACATTTTTTCGATGAGTTTAATACTTTTACTCCGATACATTTTGTTATCTGCTGCATCGTTACTCGTTACAATTATCAAAATGTTACGAATCATTCCATACCCACATTATCACTGCCATAGCGGTAGATGGCTCTGTCACCAGGTTTGATGATGCTGGCTCATCATTGAGCCAATCAAGCGATCAAGCTGTCTTATAAGAAGACCACGCGTGCTCCCAGCCTTCAAAAATTCACTGTCGAATTTGAAGAAACAAATCAAATATTATTTTATTATTATATTATACAAATATAATACACAAATGGCACACCAGCTTGAGCTATCAGTAAGCGCTAGCTAACCAGCTACCCGCGGTTCATGACATGCTGCGGTGTTGTACATTCCTGTCCTTGTACTGCTGCTACGGCCAATAGAAATTGTGAGTGGCCTTTAGGCTAAGCATTTCAAATAATATAAACAATAGGATATTTAAACTTTTGACTGCTTTCTTTAATAACTACATAACACAATACTTGTACTTTTACTTTCAGTACTTGAGTAGTACATTTTAAAATGAACTGCTTGCAATTCTTAAGTACAAAAAATGTTGAATACTTTAGTACTTCCACTTAAGTGTGGTGTTAAAGAGCACTTCAACTTCTACTCAAATTACTTTTTTGATAGAGTACTTTTACTCAAGTCTGAGTCTCTAGTACTTTATACATATCTGCTTTTCGTCCGGATGTCCGTTACCTTCCGCTTTCTTTGTGTTGGAGTTTTACGCTGTGGTGGATTTCTGAGGACTATGGTTAACTGCTCCTCAGATCTCTGCAGGGTAAATCCAGACAGCTAGCTAGACTAGACTGCTGCACATACACATACCACCAAAACAAGTTCCTTCCCGAGGCTACATTTACATTTACGTTTTTCTCCCATCCCGGAATGCTGTGTGGACTAGCCAGACCCTCCTCCGCAGTGCTGCGGAGGAAGGTCTGGCAAAGTGAGACTAGGGCCAATGTGAAAAATGTATTCTGAGTTCTGAGTTTAAAGTTAGAATTGTGAGAACAAAGTCAGTATTCTGACTTTAAACTCTGAGATTAAAGAGTTCTGACTTTATTCTCAAAATTCTCAGAGTTTAAACTCAGAACTCAAATACATTTTTGTTTTGAGGTGTTGTTTCAGTGTCCCTGTCCTCCCACTCACTGTCCTCTCTTGTGGACTCATTCTAGATTGTGTATTTGGAGATCAGCTGTTTTATAGGGTGTGAACATACTGAAGACAAAGTTCAAATTGCAGGAATGGAACTTGCTTCAGAAGTCTTCTTTACACATTTCACACTGTTGCTATAATTCTCTCTGTAATGTAATATTTCAATACTGAGTTGACTTATAAGATAAAAGAAAAAAAACATAATGTAAAGACACACTTTAATAGTATATTATACATTTTCACTGATCCACTACAGAACAGAAATTCTTTATAAGGGAGGGCAGTCCAGGATATTTTCTTCAGGAACCAGCACTCTTTTATTGTTTACAATACCAAGCTTTATATATTCGATCAGAGCCTAGAGCCTTTTTCCTGGCTCTATTTGTCATGTCTGCAATTGCAGGAGTCTACCCAAAAGAACAATGTGAGAGGATGATTGAGCTCATTGAGGGCTACTTCCAGGCTTGCTATTGGACTCTTGACGGCAGTGAAAGACTGAAGAGTGAGTCGTTGAATGAACCTTAACTCACAGCCCTTCTCCGTGTGATTTTGGAGTAAAGGAGCTGTTATAGCCACAGGTTTTGTTACTGTGAATCTGAGAGGTGTGATAGATATTTTTGTATAATATCGCTCTGGGGTCTAAGCCATTTTTTACAATATTTGGTTCCCCTGGTCTCCTTGTGCCATAATGCTTGAAAAACCTCAGCCCTGTTGTGCACAATCAAGTTATAGACATCATTTATTTCAGGGAAAACCTGGGCTATCAGGATATGTATATGCTGCAGGGATGTCACATGATTGAATAAATCATTATATGACTATTACAGTTTTTTTCACCAAGCAACAGTAACTGGACGTTTGAGCCATTTATCCGTGCTTGCTAGCTAGCCAACGTTATTTGGTTAGCGACATGTGCGTCACGTGTAGTGACCTTCACAGAATAGTATAACAGTTGAAACCTGCCGGGGGGGGAACGAGTTTTAGCAATGGGTTTTTAAAATAACTTTGGATATTATCATTTTGGAAATAAATTGTAATTCCCAATAATCCCCAATCTTTCCACGTACCACGTTTAAGATATTTTTGCCAGTCAAAAAAGCCTCAATTTGTCATAAAACTATTGAAGTATAAGACTTTGAAAATACTTAATCCTTGTGTTGACTTCAGGTCAAATTTACCAGTTTTCAATTCTTTTTTTTTATATCATAAAATATGGGACATTAGAAATAAGTGCTGAAAATGAGTAGAAGAAAGATTTTACAATTTAAAACGTTGGAAAAAGCAAAAACAAACTGTGAAAAAGGTGCCAAAAACGTTGACGTTGATGGGTTGACGGGAAGACAACACAAGTGTTAATTAGAAAGACTACTCACCCTGAAGTTGCATCAGTGATGTCTCGCTGAAGCGACGGTGTGTGTTTCGTGATGTAGAGTTACTAACACAAGCAACCAATTTTGGTCGTTCTTTCACTTTTTGGGTGATAGTCTCGCATTGCCAGACCTTCCTCCTAAGCGCCTCACAGAGCAACAGTGCTTCTGCAAAATAGCCTCGGGAAGGAACTTGTTTTGGTGGAACATGTTCAAAGGTTGTTTTAGTCGTGCTGAGAAAACTCAGATTGGACAGATAGTCTAGCTAGCTGTCTGGATTTACCCTGCAGAGATCTGAGGAGCAGTTAACCATAGTCATCGTAAATCAACCGGAGTTTAAAATGCCAACACAAAGAAAGAGGAAGGTAACGGACATCAGGCCGAAATGAAAGACATCCAGCGGAATTTCCGGCGGCACCTGAACGTTGTGGATATAGACTACTCGGTTGATACAACTTCGCTAAAACACATCAAGTAAAAAATGTTACAAAAAATGTGTTGTGGAACATAGCTATGCTAGTTAGTTAGCGAGAAAGACGCAAGGGTGACATAAATTGTGAGAGACCAGATATGTAGTTCATTGAGTGGTTTCACATAAAACTTAACTTTCTTCACTTGCAAAATTATCTTTTAAATTGACGAACATCATATTCATGGCTCAATTCAAATAAGATGAAAACAAATATTTGTCCCTCCCATTCACTACCATACATATGTTTTGTGAAATAAGGTCCCATGGGGTCCACCGAAAGGACTGCTGATTACCAGAACAATATTCTCATGAATAAACGAATGACATTTAGTTAAAGCCGACAACAACTAAGACGTACTATACAGTAGGAGAATGTCACAGAGCACAGTGAACCCAAAAGCACGACTCAGAGCAGAGGGTAAAAGGTAATGGAGCTTTATTGTACAGAGTACAATCACAGGTGAAGGTAACAAAATCGGCAGACAAAAGACATGGTCAAAATACGGGCTAGAGATCTACAAAAACACTGGGAACGTAACACGAGGGATAACGCTAGAGAGTGAGACACACAAGGTACTGGCAAATGACAAAGGACACAAGGTGAAGATATATACAATGGGACAGGGGAAGACAATAACACACAGGTGACACACATTAATGAAGGGAGGGTAATGTCACAGGCGGGAAGGCGGACAAAGACGGGAAGGCAAGTGACCTGAAACAGAGACAGACAGTGAGTTAACAAAATAAAACAGGAAGTCAGGGAAACAAACAAAACATGAATTAAGAGCGGGAACTGGATGTGACAGAGACGGTCACTGTGAATTCACTGCTGGAAACACTGCTGCCAAACAATAATCCCACAGACAGTCAAACACACTGTAGGGCTCTATTGGAATAATATCAGAAAAAGAACAGAGATTTTTTTTTGTCATGCACTGAGGCCATAATTTACTACATCAAACTCACAGAGCATCTTTGGCACTCCACCACTCTCTGCGTCTCTCTTCACATTCATTGCACTGCAGGCTTTTGCTTTCATGCAGGCTTGTTCTGTGTTACTGCTACCCAGAACCTCATGTGCCTCTTGTAGGAAACTTTTTGTTGGCTTTCCATCTTCACTGGGGAAAAATAAAGCAATTTTATGTGTGAGTACTGTGATTAAATGCTTTGGTCCAGAGAAACAACTCTTGGCCAGGTTGCTATAAAATTTCCTCTTCTTTTTTTGGTGTTATCAAGTCAAAAGTACCCCTTGACAAACACTTTGGTCTGTGACAACTAACCGTTGAATGTCCATGAACGTTTCTGTGAATTCATGCTCCTCAAGGTGACCGCTAAACTTTTCTTCAATGATAGTGTCATGTCACAGGATTTATAATCCTTATTGCAGATGCAACATTGCAACACATTCTTATGAACGGGTTCGTATGATATCGTACAAAATGTTATGCTAACAATTCATATTATATCCTATGAAATAGGCGACCACCATCTGGTCACGTGACGACCGGTCACATGACAGTTCAGCGTTTTTTTACAGTTACAGTTTGGCTGAGAAAAAGTTTACTGTGAGTCATTTTAGAGGCTGCTACAGTTGAGTTTAGCCGACAAAAGTTTACTGTGAGACGGGTACAGTGCACCGCAAGGTGACAGTCCTTTCAGCAGCTGTTACAGTTGAGTTTAGCCGACAAAAGTTTACTGTGAGACGGGTACATTGCACCGCAAGGTGACAGTCCTTTCAGCAGCTGTTACAGTTGAGTTTAGCTGACAAAATGTTACTATCATACGGTGAAGACAGTTAAGTTTAAGCACCGAAACGACTAGTTAAGATAAGCAAAAAGATTGTGGTTTTGATTAAAACACTGTCCCCTTAAGTGGTACTTTTATCGAACAGTGATTTTTATTCTTGTATTTTATTTTGTATACAATTTTATTTTTGTTTCCCGGGACACAAACTCCACTCCCCCACATGAAAGGCCTGTGTTTTATCACCCACCCATCCACCCCTCCTTAAACATTTTATACAGCAGCTCACTGTCACTGTGGTGCATACAGCAATAAATATGTAGCCTCGGGAGACCGTCCTGATCACGCGAGCTCCAGTTTTCCACTCGCAGATCAGTCTGGCATCTTGAGATAGAGAAAATTTGGAGCCGTTTGCCAAACGACCGGGCCAATCAGCGTTGGTTTTGAGGCGGGTTTAGGTGGTGATAGACAGATGGTTTATCCAATCAGCTAACCAGTATTTTCAGACAGCGGTAGCCCTAATCTGTTAGCTGCTCGCTAATGCTTTTTTCTCTTGGATCCTTCTTTTGGAATATGGACCAGGAACCTGAAAGGGTGACTTTTATTCATAAATTCTCGTTACACAAACGGCAAATATCCTTTACCGACATGTTGCTTGCTTGCTGAGCTAACGAGCTATGCTTTGCCCGCAGCAGCAGGGGCTTGTGGTTGTATTTTCATACGCTTCGTTGATCTGATTGGTTGATTTGGCCCATCTATCACCAACATACTGTAGGTGATAGACAGATGGTTCATCCAATCAGCTAACCAGTATTTTCGCCCCTTCCCAAAAGTTCTCCAACGGAAAGTTCCCAGATGGATATGCCGACCAAATGCGAAGTAATCAATCTGGCAGAGTCAGGTTAATAAATATGTGGAATACATTCGAATTACAGTGCATTACATTTCGTAGATGTACGAATGGTTCTTGAGAACAGCCTGAATATTGTAATATAATATTCAAGCAGGAAAAAAAATGCATTTGCATGGGCCTATGTGTGATAGAAATGTCTTTAGGCGTATGCACCATGGGGGTTGTGACAGTGGTTTCAGACTCTATAAATATCAAGAAATGGCTGGTGGATGTTCTTCTCTCTCCTGTAATTTTCTGCTTTTTTACATAATGTCAGCGTTCTGTGTCCTCCCCAGGTCAACAGTTTCTCAATGACCCCAGCAACATACTAATCAAAAATTGGATCTCCTCGAAAGATAATTCCATTATAGATAGTGTCCAGTCATGGCAATTCTATTCCTCTAGCACAAGGACATTGCTTTTCTCTTGGGAGAAGCTCGATCCATACTGGACTGTCCTCTCCATCACGACTGTCAGAGCTCCATGGTGGAGTCCAAACTGTTTTGAAGGAGAACTGCACCGTTTTGGCCATGAAAATATCAGGTCAAACAGTCACAGTAACCTGTACGTCAATGCCGTCCATGCACCATGAGACATTGATTCAGGGTGTGCGTTCCGATCGCCAGGTAGTTCCCTGCAAAGTGTACTGCACAGGGTATTCAGCCATGTTAAGCAAGATTCCAACCTGTATAGGGAGCAAAAATGCTCAGTCCAAATGGAACTGTGAAATGTGTGGGGAAGAACTGCACAACAGTTCATCACTTCACTGGAAGTTGACAAGCAAGATTACCCATCAGTCAATCTGCCTCACTGGAGCAACACTGTACATCTTGTAAAATAAATAATAATACTCTGCAACTGACAAGCTAGCAGTGCTTACCTAGCTACTGCGCATGTGCGACTCCCAACAAAGAGAGGAACAAAAGTGAGATGTCTCACTCTGTAAAACAGAGAGCTCAACACACAGGGTGAAATGATGAGTGCAGCAATGTGCAGTACAAAAAAATATGGTGTTTTTTAAAAATTAAACCATGTAAACCTGTTATGGTACAACCTCTAAATACAACTATGAACCTGAAAATTAGTATAATATGAGCACTTTAAGTCCTCTACATTTGATAATACAGTGCACTGAAATCTTTTACTCATAATTAAATTAGGCTGTAAATTAACATTGATGATTAAAGTACCTGTAATTGTATAAAATTGTATATAAACCTTCTGAGCACATCTCTTTATGTGTCTAGATGCTTTTCTTCTAATAAAACATGCACCACGCCCCTATTTCCAAAAGAGATTCAGTTTTTACTGTTCTTATATTTTCACTTTAATTTAAATTGTTGCTTAGATCCTAGGTACTGCCCAAATAAGACTATTCTACAGCAGGGGTGGACTGGGACAAAAAAAAAAAAAAAAATCGGCCATGGCATTTAGAGCTGCAAAGTTTTATTGATTAGTATTACATTTATCACCAACTATATTGATAATCAAGTAATCATGTTGTTATTTATTTATGAAAAAAGTAAAGATTCTTTAATTCCAGCAGCTTAAATGTGAGTATTTTCTAGATTCTTCACTCCTCTGTGACAGTAAACTGAATATCTTTGAGTTGTGGACAAAACAAGATTTTAGAGGATGTTCTCTTGGGCTTTGGGAAACATTGAATGACTTTTTACCATTTTCTGACATTTTATAGACCAAACAACTAATCAATTAATCGAGAAAATAGTTGACAGATTCATCAACAATGAAAATAATCGTTACTTGCATCCTACTGCCATTTTGGCCCAGACTGGCTTGCCCATACTATGTGTCCTCTCCCTGTTGTTTTATGAATGTACAGTACACTATAAAGTTATTGGTCCAGTGACCTTCCTCCACAGCGCTGCGGAGGAGGGTCTTGCTAGTCCTCACAGCATTCCGGGATGGGAGAAAAGCGTGCTCTGGTTTATTGGCATTTCTTTAAACCAATCACAATGGTCTTGGGCGGCGCAAAGCAAAATAGGCTCGGAAGGAACTTGTTTTAGTCGTGCAACAGAAAAGATTGGACAGATAGTCTAGCTAGCTGTCTGGATTTACCCTGCAGAGATCTGAGGAGCAGTTAACCATAGTCCTCATAAATCGACCGGAGTTTAAAATGGCAACAAAAAGGAAGCCCAAGGCAAAGGATAACCAGCCTAAATGAGTGAAATCCGGCGGAATTTCCATAGGCAATGGAGCAATCCCGGAAGTGGAACGTCGTGGATAAAGATTACATACATGATCCCTTTTTGTTAAAGAATAGAAAAAAGAAGAAAAAACAATAAACTAATATTATTAATAACACATTGGTCTCGGACCAGTCAGCCATTGTTACCAATTATAGAAACTCCCATGTGTATAGAGGACTTTTTATATTGCCCTGACTGACTTCATTGAAAACACATTTGCAATTGCAATAATATATTCATCAAACCAGTAACAACAATATAAACAGCAGTCTTCATAAACACAATATAACAGTAATAATTAAAATAATAATAATAATATAATAATAATAATTTTATTTATATAGCACTTTTCAAGCATTAAGCATTATTAACCGGTATTTAACTGAATGGCAATATGTACCTGTGGTATTTTAATGCAGGCTAATACAAATTCCTACCATCTAATACGACCCACAGGAGTGTTTCATCTAGCGGTGGCAGGATATACAACCTTATATCTAAACCAGAGAATGAAATGGTCTCCCGTAAAATACCTGTTACCTGTAAAGTAACTTTAAGGCAACTTTTTAATTTATTTTATTATTTGGTTTTCAACATCTATGCCACACTTAAATTCGACAATGTATTTGTTGACCCTTCATTGTCATTTTGCCATACAATATGTCCATCTTCTTCTCACTGAATCAACATGCCACTGACAATACTTCATCTGTCAGATGTATTAACTGCTAACAGTCATCTTTCCAATAAGATCAGTGTGAGTGAAACTCAAT
Source organism: Perca flavescens (assembly GCF_004354835.1). Classification (NCBI taxonomy): domain Eukaryota; kingdom Metazoa; phylum Chordata; class Actinopteri; order Perciformes; family Percidae; genus Perca; species Perca flavescens. The sequence goes on from NC_041335.1 coordinate 5,760,328, forward strand.
TACACTGACGTCAAACCAATTCTACATCCAATTTCCTGCAACTGACTGGGTTTTGACATACTGCATCTGTATGGCAGTCCAGGACTGACTTTAATTAATTAAAACCATCCAATCAAATGTATCTTGTATATGTGTGGGCATGATTCAGTTTTCATTTTCATGTTTGACAGCACATTAGTGTCACAAATTTTAATGAAAAAACTAGGATTATCTTTAGTGTACTTCAAAGTATTACCATGCCCTATTTGAAATGTTATGTGAAATAGATTTATATAACATTTTATCTTAAAATTAGCAGACAATGTGTTAACCAAACTTGAAAACGCAAACTGGGCTTGAATTTATTTAATTTATAAATTATTTAAGATGGTTGAATCAAAACACGCATGCAACTAACTAACAATTATATTACTATGACAAGCTGCTAGTCATTCAAAATGCCATTCATTCTTTGTAATTCAAGAGTTTTGCTAGATCCAATCACAGCTAACAGAAAAATAAGTTAGTCGCATGTGATAAGCAAATGAGGATGATTATGATGACAAGCTGTTTACTGTATAATCCAGCCCAATCAGCATGTGCCCAGGCTGCTGAAATTTATGGAGCCATCTTGCTCCTTCTGTAATCAGTTACTGAAACTACGTTTTCAGACTATTAGGAAAAACATTAGCCAGTCATATCTATTTTTCAAAGTTAAAGACAAGCTATTTTCTCTTAAGCTTCTAAAAGCTGTCATCACTACTGTGACTGATACTGAGCATCCTGTACGGCTGCTGGCACTTTCTCACCAACTGCTGTGATGATGTAATGATGTATGAGTCTGAGATGACTGAAATTACACCAGGCAGTCACAGTGAAAGGAGATCAGTGCTGTGTGTAAACAAAATATGACAGCAGCATCTTTGTTGTAATAGGTTATAATGATGATAGCTTTAAAATAATTCATTCAGCTATGCATTTCATCACAGACAAACATCATTGGGCATGTTATGGCTTCATTATCGTAGAGAGATGCACAAGTCCTCCAAACCATACGACGATATCGGTTGTTTATTCCTACTGTTATGATACCAGTCTACAGTAGGTCTTTTATGGGAGTAGGTATGGTTAGCCTTTTGATAGGGTCAGTACTGACACGTCACATGAGGGGGCTGAAAGAAAGACATTATTTGAAAGACTGTTTTTTTTCCCCCTCAACAGGACTTTTTGAAAATACACCTTTTAAAACCTGAACAACAAAATGGACAGTGTTGGGAAAGTTCCCTTTTTACATGAATTAGTTCAAAGTTCAGTTCACAAATTTTAAAATGAACTATTTCAGTTCATAGTTCATACTTCAACATTTTGAACTAAGTTCACAGTTCCAAAAATGAACTAGTTCATAGTTCTTTTTTGATCATACGAACCTCCTTGCTGGTTTGTCGCCTCCATGCTGCTTTGTTTTGATGACGCATGCGGCGGTGTGACACTGGTGGCTGGTGTTGCCAGATTGAAGGTTTTTTCCGCTGCAGATTAAGGTTTTAGCCGGGTTTTCGCCTGGAAGGCTTTATAGAAATCTGGCACTCTATTGAACGAAGTTAAACTGAGAGAGCGTGCCGTTCACAGACACCAGAATGAACGAGTTCACAGTAACATTCATCAGAGAGTAATACGGTACGTTCAGTTCACGTTCACCCAAAGTATGAACGAGTTCATGAACTATCGTTCAATGAACGCATTCAGGCACAACACTGAACATGGAGATCGGGCTCGCGGCGTCCCGATGCCGACGAAGTACGCTGGAAAACGGACCCGGTGCGTAGGATGCCCCCGACGGCATGGTCACCGAAGCCAGCCGCCATCTATTGACTGCGAACTGAAGCAGCGGCTGCGTGAGTCAGTTTAACACAGCACAAACCCCTGTAGAAGTAGGAGAGATATACTCATTCAGGCCAGCTCAGGTCTCATTCTTAAGTCAAATGCAAACATGCAGGGAGAGGAGACAATATAAATTATTTAATGGTATGAGCTAGGTAAGCCTTTAGCTGTGTTCCTTTGTTCTACAAACCCAGATTAGCTTAGCCGTGTAACGCTACGCTTTAACTTGACCCACAGGAGCGTTTCACAAATTAGCAACCCTACCGTGGCAGGAAATACGACCCTATATCTTAACCAGAGAATGTAACGGTCGCGGTTTTTAACACGTTGTTAACGTTGTGAAACGATCGCAGTATGGTTAGCTTTAGGCACCAAAACTAATTAGTTTAGTTTAGAAAAACACCATGGTTTGGGTTAAAATCATGGATATATTACGCTTCTTCGCTCCAGGTTGCGCACTTGACGTAGCTCTGTTTGTTCCATAAAGTCCGCGTCTCCTGAGTGAAAGTCCTTTGTTTGTTTGACCCATCCACCACCCAAGCCTATCTCCTTACGTGGAAATCTGGCGCATTTATAGTTCGTCACCTTACTTCCTGCTTTGCTCTCGTCATGACTACTATGGGCACTAGAGGCCACTATAAACACAAATATAGGTCGTAATTGCTGCTTGAAAAAATAAGTTATGTGGGCGGGGTTTTTTTTTGGGGGGGGGCAGTCTCGAGAAATGACAGGAAATGAGGGGCGACAGACATGGGAGAAAGTCCCCAACCAGATTTAGAGCGTGGACGTTATGGTTCATGGTCAGCACCTTTACGTCTAGACCACCAGGTTGTCCCCATGTACAAATAATTGACTAATAACCAAACCAATTCATCTGTAGTGGTTATTATGGTAATCAGTCATTTTTGCACCACAAATATTAGCCAAATAAACCTGATACTTTTGATATAAGGTTTGCTTGGAGAGGGATTATTGTAGAACATTATTTCCTTGTTTTAGGTCTTTAATCAACTTTTCTGGCTTCCACACTGGAAATGGTTTACTATATTTTATTATAAAAGGCAACCCAACAAAATTTCACTAGCCCTTTTTTAAATAGTTGTTTTACTACCGTATGAGCTCAGTAGCTGCTACATGTACCGTCAAGCTAAGCTAGGTTCAATCTACATAGCAGTATTAAACAATTCTAAAACAGGTGCTAGCAAATTGTGTTTCCCTGTGTCTTATGACAACGACAGCTGTTTCCCTCAAATTGGCGAGTTTTTTATAGAAATGATTGTGTGTTTATTTTTCCACCAATAAATGAGGCTACTGTGTAAATTAGATAGAGACAAACTTAATTCCCATGTTGGGGCCCCAGTAGTTACTTTCACTATTCCCCTCACTACAACATCCCTGGTTGGAGACACCAGGCTGAGCCAACGGATTCTCATGGATGTAAATTACTCTGGCCTATTGATTCTTGCTCTAATGTTCAGTCTTGCAACAAAAGTGAACTTTGACCCGTGAGTCTGCAGGAGTCATGCGAAGCTCCTTCCAAAATAGGCACAGATGATTGAATTCATCAGTTGCATAGGTTTCAATAAGGGTTAATGAGAGTCAGAGCAAATACTAAAAACTGTGATGGAGCCGTTACAGGCAGGAGGGCATTCAAGAAAGCGATACAGCAAAAGTGATGACTGATTCATGCCATAAGAAATACATTATTTGACAAGGACAATTGCCTCACCTTTTTACGTAGGTGTCTAATTTTGAGTTGATTAACAGAAATCATTTTGCCATTGAAGAATGAACGATAGTGGTAGACCTTTACCATGTAGGTCCACCTTTGTATTGACCACCGAAGTGATGGCTGTGGGAGGAGACTTCAACAATGTCACAGAATCTCCAAGTGCCGAGTGCAAATAGAAATCAAAAAAATAATAGTCTGTTTTTTGAATCCAGTTGTCAAGCACAACCCGACTCATACCATGTGTGGACAAGCTATATCCAGGTCTGGCCATACCAGTGCTGTTTCTCCTGCTATTATTACATAATTATTGTAAAAGGTGTGACATTGTAACAAATATGACAAATCTAAAGTTTGTGTTAGTAATCGCTTCTATAGCCTTTAGACAATGTGCCAAATTGTCTCCAACATGATGTCAGTGAGAGGACAAAATGTATGCGCACACACATATCCACACACAAAAACATACAGAAATTACATAAACATACAAAGCCTAGATGTAGGCAGCTAGTTAGATAAGTACGCACGTCACGTGCATACCTTTGGTGTGTCTTGTCAGAAATGTTGATAGCAGAAATGAGGAGGTAGGTTGGCAAGCAGCAGGTTAGGCAGGCAGCCAGGCAGGAAGGTGGATGGGAATACAAATGATCCTAGGACACAGGGAAGAAACAGTGAGTGGCAGAGTACCAAAACACTAGAAAAGGTCTGAGAACGTGAGTCTACTACTCTTAGTATACTACTAGTGTACTACTTTGGATCAGAGACAGAGCGTTACCCCAAACTATGAGTCCGAGGCGTCAACTTCAACGATAAACTGGCGTGATGGTGTGACAAAGTGGGCGAGATTCCCTGCCCTCACCACTTGTCCCCTGTGCTTGTCTATATAAATCTGCTCACATTTATTTTACACATTGCTCTAGTTATTTTCATATTGTATTTATTTTCAGTTTGCTATAATTTTACCATATCTTTTGTGTAGAATTTCAGCACTTACTATCTCGGTTTAGTTTGTGTTACAATTGTTACTTTTTTACATTGATCATTTGTTAAGCTCAGAGAAAGCAGCGTCTGCCTCAGCAGTCCAGGAAAAGGGAGTTGCAGGAAAGGAGAGTTGGGTAAGGAGTGCGGCCACTCAGCTGTAGTCTCTTGGCATGCAACGGTGGTAGAAATAGGCAAAGCCAAGGAAACACTGAGGCTGTTAAATTGTCGGTTTGGGCCATGCTGCTGCCTGTACCTTCTCAGAATCCGCACCTGCCTGCTTTCAATGATGTATCCCAAGAATAAAATAATTGTCTTTATGACGGAAACACGTCTTTCGCTTCATGTATAGTCGAACCTGTGTTTTTTTTTCAGTCAGTCCAGTTGTATTCTCTGGGTGAAACTCCCATGGTGGCGTTGTCAGTCTCTTCTTTATTTTTAGAGTTGTTCGTAGACCACCACCTCCCATCTCGCCACACATAGTTTTCAATGGCTGCAAGAAAATCTGTTATTAGACCAGTTATTTATTGACTCGTTGTTAATGTTATGTTATGCTCTATTTGTTTCGTTTTTTTACTGTCTTTCTGTGATTTTGTGATTCTTACATTGCTTGTCTGGTGTGTGATACTGCTGGCTGTAAATCAAATTGCCCCTCGGTGACAATCAAGTTTCCTTGATCCTTGAAATCTCCACGTGCGATAGAAAATTCATTTTCTATCAAAATAACTACCAAACACTACTAAACAATATAGTAGTTTATTGGTGTGCCAACATATTACAAAAGTATTTCTGTATCTGGTTATCTTAAATTTAATTTAATTGTAAATGAATTAATTAATTTAAACTTTTCTGTGCCAAGAGGTTAAGACAGAGATAACTTATCTAAATTTCAAAATAAAATTGTTTAAAAAAAAAAGTAAACCGTCCCAACATTTCAGAAAATTTCGGCCCTTACTCGCTATCTTCCGTCTTTTTGGTTCTACCGTGTTTACTGAGGTATATGTTTTCATCGACTTGTAAGCAATCACTGTCGGTCAACTAGTTGTTCAAAACGGCAGCGTCATCTATTGTTCAAACTAAGTAGTGCAATCGCGGGGCTTCCTAATAGTTGTTGAAGATGACAGCAGCAACTACCGTTTAAACTGTGATGAACATATGGTGCAATTTATTAGAAATGTACAGATTCCTTTTAAAAATTCACTGCGGACCATTTAAAAACGGGCAGCAGGCCGCAGTTGACCCTTGGGCCATAGTTTGGCCACCTTCTACAGTCCTATAGATATTTTTGAATGCCTTATTTGTAAAGAAAAACAAGCTTCAGAGTTTCTCAGATGGAACCCAACAGCTTTTGCTTCCCCACCATCCTCTCCTAATCCCTGCCCCATGACGATGCACACAGGCAACCCACTTGCACATCTACCCTCAGGGGTGCTGATCACATAATTGTTTGTCTCCTACCTTCTTCAAAACTGTATAGGGACCACAAAATGACACATTCAGACCACAGATGATCTTTGAACTCAGAAACATACTGTAACATGGTTGTACTTGGAGGTACTGGCTCAGATTGTAGCAGCTGTTCCTTAAAAGAATTAAGGAGGCCCCTAACCTTATGCCCAAACACAAGCTCAAAAGGAGTGAAACTGGTAGGAGTCCCTCATCGCAAAAAGCAAAAATGGCAGAGCATCAACCCAGTCCCCAGGAAACTGGACACAATATGTTTTTATTAGGGCTGTCAGTTTAACGCGTTATTAACGGCGTTAACGCAAATCTATTTTAACGGCGACAATTTTTTTATCGCACTATTAACGCATAGACAGTTAAAGAAGGATTAACATTTTTTCGGATCTAGCTAGACCGGAAGCAAAATTACGAATCCCACTATGGCCATGCCAAGACCCACCCTACGAAGCAGCTTGATTGGTTGGAGTTAGGCATTTCACCTCGAGTGGTTAGGATAGCGGATTTGTCAGGGGATAGGACCTGAACAAATGGGGTTACGTTACCTTGGACGCCTGGCCAATAGTAGTGATTGAAGGGCGGCTCTTGGCGTGGCCATAGTGGGATTCGTAATTTCACAGACCGGAAACAAAACAGACACATGCGAGCCGCGTAGCTAGTAGGCTCGTCACGGCGATTAGCTTCGGAGCGAGTAGACTCTACAGTCAACGAGAGAAACAAAGTTCCTCTCATTGACCCTGTTCTTTCTGACCACGGTGGGAAACCTGTAGCAGGAAAAGTTAACCCTTTCCTTGATTGGTTATGGAGAACGAGAACCAGGAAATGAGTCGGGGAAACCATAGACAGTATATGGGGGAAACCATAGTTGCTATGACGACCAGCCACGCTCGCCTCAGGCATGAGGCAGTACTATCTGCAGTGGAAAATGGAGGTAACAGTGTTACATTATGTGACAGATTATTAGTTGCAAGTGAGAATGTTAGTGTGAAATTGAACACTATATGCCAATGTTGTTTTCAATAAAAAAAAAAACATTTGCACAAAGCAAGCACTTTTCCATGTTGATAAGAGCATTAAAATGAAAAAATATAATGGGACAAAAAGAAATCAAGGGACATTTAGAATAGATAAAAATGTGGGATTAATTGCGATTAATCGTGAGTTAACTATGACATTAATGCAATTAATCGCACTTAAATATTTTAATCGTTTGACAGCACTAGTTTTTAATCATAGATTTTAGGGGCTAATGTGCCCGTTTCAGTACTCCCTGGCATGGTGGATGATATGCTGAAGAAACCACTTGAGAAATACCAAGCTCACACATGCTGGAAAACCCTAGACACAAAATTAGTGCCCTGGTAATGCTGCACCTGCTTTGATAACCCAAACAGAAAAAAATACAACCAATCAAGATTCAAGATACTTTATTGCCATTGTATGAACACAACAACATTTTGTTGGTGGCAATCAGTGCAGCAGCAGGAGATAAATAATAAAAACAAGATAAAAATAAATAAAAAATAAAAAACAAACAAAAAAAGGCATTGCATATAGTACTCATATGAGCATTTGCAGAGTTTTTTTTAAGTTTAGTTTTTTGTTTTGTTAAAGTGATATTGTGCTTTCATGATAGTAGTCCTTAGTAGCTATAGGTTGTATTTGTGTGCTTGTGCATGGAGAGGGTGGGGAGGGTGATGGAGGCTACACTGCCGCACTAAGGCAAAAGGTTGTAACTTTGATTTTTGGCAAAATTTAGTTATTGTAATTGTTAGGACAATAAACATCATTATAATGTTGGTGGCGTGAATGGGGGTGCAGTCGTGGGTGAAGTGGGCTGGACTGAGAACACAGCCCTGCGGCACTCCTGTGTTCATGATGATGGTTGAAGATGTCTGGTTGCCCAACCTGACATGTTGTGTTCTTTTTCGTTTTTTTTTTTTTTAGATTATTTTTTGGGGCTTTTCCTTTATTCGATAGTGACAGTGGATAGACAGGAAAGGGGGAGATAAAGAGAGGATGACGCGCAGAAAAGGGCCGCAGGTCAGATTCAAACCTGTCCCGCTGCAAAGGACTCATGGGGCGCACGCTCTTACTGGGAGAGCTAGAGGCCGCCCCACATGTTGTGGTCTTTGAGTGAGAAAATCCATTCACAGAGTGGGGTTGTTAATCCGAGGTTGCTCAGTTTATGTACCAGTTTATGGGGGATTACTGTGTTGAAAGCGGAACTTAAGTTAATGAATAGCATCCTAACATATGTGTTTGGATTCTCCAGGTGGGACAGAGCTGTATGAAGTGCAATTGAGACCGCGTCCTCCGTAGATCTGTTCCATTGGTAGGCAAACTGGTCGCCGTCCAGATCTGTGGGGATGATGTCCTTGTGGGATAGTATAATCCTCTCAAAAAACTTCATAATAACTGGGGTCAGAGCAACTGGACGATAGGCATTCAGGGCCTAATTTACTAACACTAGCGCAGTTTGTGCTGCGTTTGTTTATGCGAGTTCGGTAATAGCGCACGCTAAGCTTTCACATTTTGCGTAGTATTTATCAACCCTGACACCCATCAGGCAATCAGCGTCTTTCTCCGCCCACTATACCGTAAATTGCACTGTAGCAAAGCTGTACTTGTGCTATGATACGGCTGAGTGAAGACTGTGATATTCATTCATTCATTATTTGAAATGATCCTGATGCCAATATTTGTAATGTAGCGAGGAGTTTAACAACTGCTGGAATGGGATGTGAACGCTGAGTGGGAGATTCAATTTCATCTTTGATTTATTCCAGTAACTCTTAATATAGCTTGATCTGTAACGCTAAATGATGTTGTGTTCACTGACAAAGTGTAATTCTTGTGTTAAAAATATTTTCAGTCTCGCCTATGTCTTCGTCTTGCTCAAATTACTGTTGCCATTTCACCAGCGGCATAAAGGTATACGAGGAAACTCGACTGCGGCTGGTTTAGACCTGCTTTTAAGAGGCGGAGAATTTTCCCCGCAGAATACAGGAGCGCTCTTACTGACAGTCTTTGTAAATACCACGGAATATATAATTAGGTGCACTTTGCGCTTATCCTCCCACCTTTTTGGGTGCAACTCCCACTTTCCCCACGACCCTCCCACGAACATATATTGGAAAATATTAGAAATGATGTTTGGGTTCGGGTCGGGCTCGGTCACATCAGCGTGATAAGGCATTGAACATTTTAAATTAAACAGCTTATTAACGTGCGCTTGTTGCCCCGTGTGCACTAATGTGCTCATCTGTCGACATTTCCGAATACTTTCCTACAGTTGCAATAAAAGTGGGCTTTCCACACAAACAAACGTGTCATGTGTCATTGGAATGAGAAAAAAAATGTGATTTTAACTGTGTCGGGCTCGGCTCGGGCTTGGACATAAATATCTTAATGCCTGTCGGGCCGGGCTCGGTTACTGCTCTGTTACTTAGCTTGTAGGTGGTAGCTCAAGCTTGACGTGCTTCGGTGATATTTTAATTTGGCTTTACACAATGTGCATATGGCTTTCGACTTGTCTTCTGAGCCGTCCGGGAGTTTTGGAAAATTAAAATCGCCATTCAGAATTGTGTTGCTGCTGTCTTTCTCCATCATGCCTGCAGCGGTAGGACGTGTTACGAGGAAGTATGGCAGCTTGATGATAAGTAAAGGTGTGGCAAGAGACCGTAGATTTTAGTGATTTTAGAACAGCTAAGGGGCGTTGTTAGGCACGATGCGAAGCCGAGTGAAGTGTAAAATAAATTAATAAATGGCGGCATGCGATTAAAAAAAAATAACGCGTTATTCTCGGCCCTCAATCGCATCGTGATTAATGCATTAATGCTGACAGCCCTAATTTAAACCAATACAAATACAAAGAACAGAATGACCACCCTCTCCCGAGACGTTTCTATTTTGGAGACAGCAGGACTTGTGACCAGGTTGTCAACAAAAATGGCAAATTATTGTCTCTTATATCGCTGGGATGTTTTTCAAACTCACATATCCTTTTACTGTGACCACTGTGTTTGTCATGCCAGGAATCCCTATGAATGAGGACATAGTTGCCAGCTGCCTCAGCAATTTTAACACCAAATTCATTCAAATGGATTTAAATGACCTTAGGCAGGCTCTGCTTAAAATGTTCTAGAACCATCAGCTCACACAGTTCCTTGAAGGTGTAAACTTCACTCGTATTTAGCCATTGATCAAAAGCTGTTTCTTGCTGATGTGCAAAGTCCTATGCTTCTGGAACTAGCTCATATGCTTTTAAAACTTTCTGTCACACCTTAACATAATTGGCAACCTCGACGAGGTCTAGAGCAACATAAGCTTCCTAAACTTTTCCTATTAAAGACCCTTGAATCAGATTCACCCATCGTCTTTAGGTCAATCTTGCTATGTTGCGACCTTATAAAATAGCTCAACTTTCTCAGGGTTAAACCTTGGCACCAAAACGGAAACACTTATGGATATCAAAGATTTGTCATTGCTCCTGACATCTCTTATCTAAAGCGAGCCTCGCTCTCTCCAAGTCGAGCTTAATCCTTTCCTGTTCCCTCTCTCGCTCTCAATTCAATTCAATTCAATTTTATTTATAGTATCAAATCATAACAAGAGTTATCTCGAGACACTTTACAGATAGAGTAGGTCCAGACCACACTCTATAATTTACAAAGCCCCAACAATTCCAACAATTACAGTAATTCCCTCAAGAGCAAGCAGTGCGACAGTGGCAAGGAAAAACTCCCTCTTGGGAAGAAACCTCGGACAGACCCAGGCTCTTGGTAGGCGGTGTCTGACGGGCCGGTTGGGGGTGTGATGAACAGTGGCAATAATAGTCACATTAATAATGGAACAGTGACTGGATGTAGCGGGAAGCTGCAGGGTTCAGCCGGAAGAAGCATGACATTGCAGGGCACCGCTGAGCTCGGCAGGGAGTGCAGCAGGACCACGGCGACAGCTGGAACCAGGATCTTGGTGCCAACGTTCTCCAAGGAAATACGCTGGGGGAAAAAACATAAGGACTCCGGGAGTAAACTCCCAGAAGCTAGGATTAGTAACAAGCATTTCTGGGACTGGATACACACAAATAGTAATAGTAAAAGTAATAGAAAGGGAGAGGAGAGAGCAGCTCAGTTTGTCAAAGGAAGGAAGGAAGTCCCCCGGCAGTCTAGAACTATAACAGCGTAACTATAACAGCGTAACTAAGAGAGACAGGTCATAAGGAAAGGTAGCTTTTTCGGCTTAGAACTCTCCCCCTGCCGGATCGGGCTTGGCTGGCCTGCCTCCCTCTACTTTGTTATGTATTATTAGTCTAACAATTATGAAGAGAAGCAGGTGGGCCAGTTAGGTGAACACTGCAACTCCTCTCTCCCTAACTATAAGCTTTATCAAATAGAAGAGTTTTAAGTTCATTCTTGAAAGCGATTACAGTTTCTGCCCCCCGAACCCAGATCGGGAGCTGGTTCCATAGGAGAGGAGCCTGATAACTGAAGGCTCTTGCTCCCATTCTACTTTTTAGAGACTCTAGGTACCACCAGTAACTCTGCATTCTGGGAGCGCAGTGCTCTAGTGGGACAATAAGGTATTAGGAGCTCTTCTAGATATGATGGTGCTAGACCATTTAGAGCTTTGTAGGTCAATAGAAGGATTTTAAACTCAATCCTGGATTCAACAGGAAGCCAGTGCAGAGAAGCTAATACAGGAGAAATATGATCTCTTCTCTTAGTTCTTGTGAGAACACGCGCTGCAGCATTCTGGATCAGCTGGAGAGTCTTAAGGGACTTATTTGAGCAACCTGACAGTAGGGAGTTACAATAGTCCAGCCTGGAAGTAACAAATGCATGCACTAGTTTTTCAGCGTCGTTTTGAGACAGGATATTCCTAATTTTGGCAATGTTACGAAGATGAAAAAAAGGCTGTTCTTGAGGTTTGTTGTAGATTGGCATTAAAGGATATATCCTGATCAAAAATAACTCCTAAATTTCTGACAGTAGTGCTGGAGGCCAGGGCAATACCATCCAGAGTAGCTATATCTTTAGATAATGAGGTTCTGAGGTGTTTAGGTCCCAGTACAATAACTTCAGTTTTGTTAGGGTTTAACATCAGAAAATTATAGGTCATCCAGGATTTTATATCTTTAATGCACGTTTGAAATTTAGCTAGCTGACTGGTGTCGTCCGGTTTGATTGACAAGTATAATTGGGTGTCATCCGCATAACAGTGAAAGTTAATTGAGTGTTTCCTAATAATATTGCCTAGAGGAAGCATATATAAGGAGAATAGAATTGGTCCAAGCACTGAGCCTTGAGGAACCCCATGGCTAACTTTAGCGTACTTGGAGGATTTATCATTAACATTAACAAATTGAGATCGATCAGAGAAATAGGACTTAAACCAGCTTAGAGCAATTCCTTTAATGCCAATTAAGTGTTCCAATCTCTGTAACAGGATTGAATGGTCAATAGTGTCAAATGCAGCACTAAGATCTAGTAAAACAAGAATGGAGACAAGTCCTTTGTCTGCAGCAGTTAAAAGGTCGTTAGTAATTTTCACCAGTGCCGTCTCTGTGCTCTGATGCTTTCTAAATCCTGATTGAAAGTCATCAAATAAACTATTGCTATGTAGAAAATCACATAACTGATTAGCAACCACCTTCTCAAGGATCTTGGAGAGAAAGGGAAGGTTAGATATAGGTCTATAGTTTGCTAAGACCTCAGGATCGAGGGTGGGTTTTTTTTCAGAAGAGGTTTTATCACAGCTACTTTAAATGACTGCGGTACATAACCTGTTAATAAGGACATATTGATCATATCTAGTAATGAAGTGTATACCACGGGTAACGCTTCTTTAAGTAGCCTCGTTGGGATGGGGTCTAAGAGACAGGTAGATGGCTTTGCTGAGGATATCTTTAATATTAATTGTTGAAGGTCTATAGGATAAAAGCAGTCTAAGTATATGTCGAGACTAGTCGTTATTTCTAGCGACTCTGCGTTTAAAGGTGAACCGTTAGAGGTTGAAGGCAAAAGGTGATGAATTTTTTCTCTAATTGTTGTAATTTTATCATTAAAGAAGTTCATGAAGTCATCACTACTCAGAGCTAGAGGAATAGATGGCTCAGTAGAGCTGTGACTATCTGTCAGCCTGGCTACAGTGCTGAAAAGAAACCTTGGGTTGTTCTTGTTTTCTTCTATTAGTGATGAGTAATAGTCTGATCTGGCCTTTCTTAGGGCCTTCCTATAGGTTTTCAGACTTTCTTGCCAATCGAAACGGGATTCTTCCACTTTGGTGGAACGCCACTTACATTCGAGGTTTCGCGAGATTTGTTTTAATTTGCGGGTTTGGGAGTTATACCAAGGTGCTAATTTCCTTTGCTTCATCATCTTCTTTTTCAGGGGAGCAACAGAGTCTAAGGTCGTCCGTAGGGCAAGTCGTAGCAACGCCTACAAATGTATCAATTTGAGAGGGACTGAGGTTAACATAGAGGTCCTCGGTTATGTTAAGGCATGACATAGAGTCGAATGCTGTTGGAATATCTTCTTTAAATTTAGCTATAGCACTGTCAGATAGGCATCTGGTGTAGAAGCTTTTATCTAATTTAATATAGTCAGGTAGTAAGAATTCGAAAGTGATTAAAGAATGATCTGACAATACCGAATTCTCATGGAAATATTATTAAATCCTCAATTTCAATACCATATGCCAGCACAAGGTCGAGGGTGTGGTTGAAACAGTGCGTCGCCTTGTGCACACTCTGACTGAAACCGATTGAATCCAGTAATGAGTTGAAAGCAGTACTAAGGCTATCATTGTCAACATCCACATGGATATTAAAATCACCTACAATAAGTACTTGGTCTGATTTAAGGACTAAACATGATAAAAACTCTGAGAATTCAGATAAAAATTCAGAATACGGACCTGGAGCCCTGTAAATAACAACAAATATAATTGGCTGTAATGTTTTCCATTTTGGATGTTGAAGATTAAGAACAAGACTTTCAAAGGAGTTATAATTTAATTTAGGTTTAGGAGTAATTAACAGGCTTGCATCAAAGATGGCTGCAACTCCCCCTCCTCGGCCTGAGCCTCTAGGAATTTGAGTATTAATATGACTGGGAGGAGTGGCTTCATTTAGACTGACATAGTCTTCATGGCCCAGCCAGGTTTCAGTAAGACAAAATAAATCAATGTTGTTATCTGATATCAACTCGTTAACCAATAATGCTTTAGAAGACAGAGATCTAATATTTAATAGTCCACATCTAATTTTCTTATTTTGTTCTATCGTTGCAGTCGTTTTAATTCCAATTAGGTTGTTAAGTATAGCGCATCTTTTGTTTACCTTTGATTTAACCGATCTGAGTCGGGGAACAGACACCGTGCTTATTAGACTATGAGTGGGTGACTGCTCCAACGGAAGCACAGGGGGGTGTATTGCACTGCACCCCTGATTACTAATATCAAACTTGGGTTGTCATGGTTTATGTCTGATAAACTCGGTCAGATTTTTTGATGTGAGAGCGGCTCCGTCCCAGGTGGGATGAATGCCGTCTCTCTCCATCAGACCAGGCTTTCCCAGAACGCCCCCAGTTATTCACATAGCCCACATCGTTAGCTGGGCACCACCCGACAACCAGCGGTGGAAGGATGACGA